>NC_047037.1:8152286-8452286 GCF_011762595.2 Tursiops truncatus
GACTGCCTGCCTCATCTTTGAAATGTTGCAATGGTATGATTCTCTATCTGTGAGCATAATTCTACTAATAGCCTCCGTATCAAAAGATATTTCTACCCCCTGAATATCTGTGAAAGACCTCATGGGAGGAAAGCATAAAGATGGAGTGAGGAGAGAAAGAATAACAACAAACCCTGAACAGAGGCAAACCGAACTACATCCTGCCAATATTGTTTACACAAAACACAGTGGCACTGGATCATTTTTTAAAGACTTGGTTTTGTCTCCTTTTTAATTATGAAGGATAAAATAAAATTGAATGACTGAGAGGAATAAATAGATAATGATGTATCAAGGGTTTTTATATAGAAGCTCCTTATTAAAATGACTGTCTCCTTCAACTGTTTAATCTAATTTCTGCAAGGCAGGTTTTCACTTGTTCTGCTCATATAAATGCACAGGTATTAGAGGTATTATTAAGACACTATGTAGTTCACACCCAGAGCTCGAAGAACTACTTTAACCCTTTAGTGCTCAGTGCATCAACTCTCCACTGTTGGTGTTCTATTTTTTCTCTTTCTATTCCCTCCCTTCCAGGGAAACTTACAATATCTGGCTGACTTCTGGACTGTATTTTAACACTATGTATAAGGCTTACTTGTAATCTCCTCGATGTAATATGTAATTCCAATCCATAACAGATCTTTATTTTAGCACCCTCTCTGACCAGTGTATTGGTCTAGGTTTTAGAGAATACAAGAAAGTTCATTCTTAGTTTCCGTCTTCAGGATACTTAGAGCCACAGGTCTATGATTAAAAAACTCATCCCACCCAATCTCTCAGTATATCAAGCAACCATACAATTTATTGTCCAAACCAGGACATTTTAAAAGTGAAAGCAGATACTATTAATTACACAAGGACAACAGGCATACACTGGAGTGTCTTGTACAAACCTGGACAAATGGTCACCCTATTTATGGGTATACAGACCAAAAAATCTATAGAGGTTTAGAGGACAGAGATTTTCCCATTGGTTGGAACCCCCTTTCCAATCTTGATGTCTTTATTATATATATATGACTCCTGAGTCATAAAGTTTCCAGATGGAGTCCTCATTTCAATAAACATGGATTGTGTGTGGGGTTATAATATTTTGTAGAGGACATCATGTGAGGTCAGGTACACAGGTTTAATTTGAAACTCAAACAAATTGTTTTCACTGTTTTTCATGAGGATTTTGTTTATCCTCACTTCATGTTGTCCTTCTTCCAGTTATGTCTTTCCTTGACATTTTCTTCAGGGTCCCAATCAGATACTTCTCTTACACAAAGCATTTTCTTGTTGGCTAAAACAACTTTTCCCCATGCGGTGCTGAATCTGCACCTTCACTTGGTGGTCTTATCCCGTTCCATCTTTGAATACAGTTATTTACTAGTGGATGTATCACTCTTCTTAAACTTCAGTTTCCACATCATGGTAGCCAACCTCTAAATGGCACCAGTATTCACACCTCTTGTATAGTTCTTTCCTCACCAGACACACACTAAATAGAGCTGACATGTGGAACCAATGAGATATTTCAGAAATAGCAGACTGTGACTTCCCAGACTAGGTCATAAAAGGCACTGAAGCTTCCTTCCTACTCTCTGTTGGATCACTGGCTCTGGGAGAAGCCAGGTGCCATGTCATGAGGACAGTCAAACATCCTTATGGAGAAGCCCATATGGGGTAGAAATGAAACCTCCTGACAACTTGTCAGGAGTATCGTGAGCCACCCTGGAAGTAGATCTAACTTCACTTATGCCTTCAGATGGCTTCAGATGGCTTCAGATGCCTTCAGATGGCTTCAGATGGCTGTAGCCACAGCAGACATTCTGACTGCAAACTCGTGAGAGATCCTGAACCAGAAGTACCATCAACAAAGCCACTCCTGAATATCTGACTCACAGAAACTGTGAGATAATCAATGTTTATTTAAGGCACTGAGTTTGGGGGTAATTTGTTATTCAGCAATAGATAACTAATATGACAGCTGAAAATATTTAGATATCTGCCTAGCATTAAACATGGTCTCCAGCAGAGTGGACATGTTATAAATATTTGTTGGATTGGATTGAGTTAAACAGATTTATGCTCTAGAGTTGAGCACTCAGTTTATACATGACAAAGCCTCTTAGGAGAGCAGACACTTTCCTGACCTGACATGCCCTGGGTGAGCTTTCAGGGACAATCCACTCATGTAGGAGTAGATATTAATACCTAATAATAGCTAAGATTTTTAAAACAGTTCTTAGATGCAAAACATTGTGAAATATATTAGTCTCACTTTATCTTCGCAAAATCCCTATGAGTTAGATATTACTGTCCCCACTTGACAACGAGAAAATTGAGACAAATTATAATCGGTACCCTGCCCATGATCACCTAGCCTACCAAACAGTGAGACTAGGAGTTGAACTAGAACAAAGACTTCAAAGATCATGCCCTTAACATTACATCATCTTGCCTATCAGAAAAATCAATCAATCAGTCAGACCTCTGAATTGTCCTAGTAACAATCTCATAGTAACGTTTCTTAACTTTTGGGGCATTGTCGATAAACCAAACTCTAGACAAGTTGTTCTCAAAGTGCGGAGTCCAGACCAGCAGCATCAACATTATTTGGTTGTTAGAAATGCAAGTTCCTAATGGAAAACAATATAAAAAAGAATGTGTGTGTATGTGTGTGTGTGTGTGTGTGTGTGTGTGTGTGTGTGTGTGTGTGTGTGTGTGTGTATATATATATATATATATATATATATATATAAAGTGAATCACTTTCCTGTACAGCAGAAATTAACACAGCATTGTAAATCAACTATACATCAATAAAAAAATAAAATAAACCAAAGTAAATAAAAGAAACGTAATTTGCCAAGCCCATCCCATATCCCCTGACTCAGAAACATGGGGAGTGGGACCCAGCAATACTGTCTTAATAAACCCTCCAGGGGATTCTTGATACAGGCTCAACTTTGAGAATCACTTCTCTAGATTGCCTGAATGTCAAAGGCTGCTGGACCTGTGAAAGAAAAGGGGAAACATGCAGCATGAGCCTGGCACTTTTATCCTGACTTTGGCCCTTCCCCGACTATTGCCCTGAATCAGTCATTTAACCCTTAATAAGCTGAGTGACTGGGCTGCTCAACCTGTGGGCAACTCGCACAAACTGGCAGGATGCCACTGAAAAATATATGCAAATAGGGAGTTTGAGCAAACTTTGATTACACTTTCTATATTCTTTGTTGAATTAGCAAAGGCTTTCAGCGGGTAAGGGACTGTCCCCAGCTCTGGGAATTCCCAAGTAAGAGATAGGACCCTTTCTACCTTGGAAAACCCAAGTCTTAGTGAGGCTGATAGAGTTCCTGAAGAGATTACTCACAAAGATTGGATCCAAAGGAGGCTCATCATAAAAACACAGACATGCATGCAAACACACATACACACACCCCTAAAAACCAACTCATTTAGAGTAGGAATTCTACTAAACCTTTGACTACATAGTGATATTGCTCTTTTATTTAAACAATAATCATAATTATTATAATATAAATAACAAATATGCCCAACTTAATGGATTGTCACAATAAACTCTTGGTTTGAATTATGTGTGTTACATGGAAAATGATTACTTTTGAATACTTAATAAATCCTGGTTAAATTTAGATAAGCTTTGTTTGTATCTCTTTCCACACTTTCACATAGCTGTGGCTTTGTGTTTTTCTTCTCCAGTTACTGTGAATAACACACTCTCCTGCCTCATTCTTTATTTTTTTAATGAAAAAGAAAAAATTAAAAATTAAGTTAAAATGAAAAGCACTTCAATATGCAATTGAAAGATTGGAAACATAACAGCACAAATTCTAGGAAATGCAAGGCTTTGCTTACACTGCACACACATTATTCTTTTGTTAATATTTAAATACTTAAAAGTACAGTATAAGCCAAAAATAACTCAAACATTATGACAATGTTTCAGTAACAAATACCACATCAGGGCTCCACTGAGAAACTTCCACAAAGGGCCCAGTGTCACTTGCTTTGCTTTTATTTATACCAAGCAAAATCAGAGAGGGCCAAACTCAAGTCACCCTGGAAACTTAGTGACAATTCATTGAGAAATATCATCTCTCCTAGTTAGGAGAGTAGGGTTGCTTTTGAGGCTGCCTCTTAAGAGTCATTGTTGTAGTGGGTATGAAATACCACTCAAGAATATACTCTAACCCAATGCTTCTAAACTTTTAAAGTACATAGGAATTGCCTGGGGTCTTGTGAATATGCAGATCCTAATTCTGTACACCTGGGGCAGGGCCTGAGCTTTTGTATTGCCAGCCAGCTTCCAAGTGATGTCAATGCTCCTGGTCCCTGGACCACACTTTGAGTAGCAAAACACTATTCCAGCTATTATCCCCAGGACAGACAACCTCTTCTCCAGGAAAAACCTGACAATGAGAAGGACCTCTCCTAAAATTACTTCTTCATTCTTAAAAGGCAAGATAAACCAGAAATTACTAGAGCTTATCAATGAATTGAGTAAAGTTGCAGGATGCAAACTGTACGGAAATCTGTTGCATTTCTGTACACTAAAAACAAACATTCAGAAAGAGAAATTAAGGAAACAATCTCATTTACCATCACATCACAAAGAATAAAATACCTAGGAATAAACCTACCTACGGAGGTAAAAGACCTTTACTCCAAACACTATAAGATGCTGATGAAAAAAACTGAAGACAACACAAAGAGATGGAAAGATATACTATATTTGGCAGAATTAATATTGTTAAAATAACCGCACTACCCAAGGCAATCTATAGATTCAATGCAACCTCTATAAAAATACTAATGGCATTTTTCACAGATCTGGAAAAGATAATTTTTAAATTTATATGGAAACACAAAAGACCCCAAATAGCCAAAACAATCTTTAGAAAGAAGAAGAAAGCTGAAGGAATCACACTCCCTGACTTCAGACTATACTACAAAGCTACAGTAATCAAAACAATATGGTACTAGTACAAAAACAGACATAGAGATAAATGGAACAGGATGGAAAGCCCAGAAATAAACCCACGCACTTATGGTCAATTAATCTATGACAAAAGAGGCAAGAATATACAATGGAAAAAAGACAATCTCTTAAGTGGTGCTGTGGAAACTGGATAGCTAATGTAAAAGAATGAAATTGGAACATTTCTAATACCATATACAAAAATAAACTCAAAATAGATTAAAAATCTAAATGTAAGACCAGTAACCATAAAACTCCTAAAGGAAAACATAGGCAAAACACTCTTTGACATAAATTGTAGCAATATTTTTTGGATCTGTCTCCTAAGACAAATGAAATAAAAGCAAATAAACTTAAAAGCTTTTGCACAGCAAAGGAAACCATCAACAAAATAAAAAGACAACCTACAGAATGGGAGAAAACATTTGCAAATGATATGACTGATAAGGGGTTAATAACCAAAATATATAAACAGCTCATACAACTCAACATCACAAAAACAAACAACCTGTTTTAAAAATGGGCAGAAGATCTGAACAGGTGTTTTTCCAAAGAAGAAATGCAGGTGGCTGACAGGTACATGAGAAGATGCTCACATCATTAATCTTCAAAGAAATGCAAATGAAAACCCCTACGAGACACCACCTCACACCTGTCAGAATGACCATCATCAAAAATAACAAAAATAACAAATGTTGGCGAGGAAGTGAAGAATTCGGAACCCTCATATACTGTTGGAGGGAATGTAAATTGGTGAAGCCACTGTAGAAAACAGTATGGAGTTTTCTCAAAAAATTAAAAATAGAACTATGATATGACCCAGCAATTCCACTCCCAGCTGTATACCCCCCAAAAAAAACACCTATTCAAAAAGATACATGCACCCCAATGTTCATAGCAGCGTTATTTACAATTGCCAAGATATGGAAGCAACCAAAATGTCTATCAACAAATTAATGGATAAAGAAGATGTGGTATATATATATATATATACACAATGGAATATACTCAGCCATAAAAAAGAATGAAATTTTGCCATTTGCAACAACATGGATGGACTTGGAGGATATCATGATAAGTTAAATAAGTCAGACAGAGAAATACAAATTCTGTATGTTATCACTTATATGTGGAATCTAAAAAATGTATCAGACTAGTGAATATAACAACAACAACAAAAAAAGCAGACTCACAGATACAGAGAAGAAACTAGTGGTTACCAGAAGGGAAAGGAAAGCAGGGAGGGGCAACATAGGGGTAGGGGTTTCAGAGGTACAAACTATTATGTATAAAATAAGCTACAAGGATATGTTGTACAACATGGGGAATATAGCCAGTATTTTATAACTGTAAATGGAGTATGAACTTTAAAAATTATGAATATTGTACACCTGTAAAGTATAATAAGGTACATTAACTATACTTGAAGTAAATAAAATAAAATAAAATAAAGGCAATATAAGATAATTGCATTATATTCCTCACTATTATTTTTAAAATTTGATATTAGGCCTTCATTTCTTGAGGGAAGACTCCCAGGCAATATAGTAGAGCTTATTTTCTGTGTAATCTTGGATAAGATTCCTAACTCTTTGAGCCTCATCCATTTAATTAATATTTAGTGAACTCCATCCAGGTTCCAGTCCATGTGCTATACCCTAGAGATAAAACTGGTGGACTCACAGTCTAGAGAGGATGCATTTGGAAGCAGGTGATTTCAGAGCCTGTGATAAATGCTTTCATAGCGATTAGCCCAGTAGGTCACAGAAGCCCAGAAAGGGAGCCGCTACCCATTGAGACAAATTTGGCAAATACGCATTCACCAAGTGAAAGGGAAGAACATTTCCATGTGCCTATTATAATATCAGTGGCTTTCAATGAATCATGACTCTCTGTGTCGCCACCCCTTTGCAATGTGATGCTGCTGCTTCTTCTATCAAGCAATAGAATCAACTTTTCCCCTGAATCTAAACTGTGACTTGCTCTGACCACTGAGATATGGCGGAAATGACATGCAGAAATTCTGGAGCTTTAAGAGATCTTTCAATTCCCATTCCTGCCTCTCGTAACACAGCCATCACGTAAAGAAGCGTGGACTAGATGGCTGAAGGATAAGAGACCATGTGGAGAGACATCCCAACCTTCTTGCCATCTTTACCAAGGCCACAACGTGTAGGTGGGGCCATTTTAGACACTCCAGTTCCAGCTGCCCATCAGAAGAATGAATCCACGTAAGAAGGCCCAGGCAAGACTGGCAGAACACCCAGCCAACCCACAGAATCATGAGAGATAATAAATCATTGCTATTTTGAGTTACTAAGTGTTGGGATCGTTGGTTATACAGCAATAGATAACTGAAACACCAAGTGAATGAGAGAGAGAGAGAAGTGCATGGAGAAATTTCAAAAACTCAGTATGTCTGGACATTGCTGTGTGAAAGGGCAGCAGTATGAATTGGGCTTGCTGAGGAAGGAAAGAAACAAGTCTGTGAAGGGCTTTGTAGAGTGTTTAAATCTTATTCTTAGGCAATTCAGAGCCATAGAAGTGATTAAAGAAGATTGGGGGGGGTGGGATATTGTCAGATTACTCACTTGTAAAAGGGAATGTTAATACTAGTTGCTAACTCCTTCCAGCAGTTTTTAGTTTAGTGAAAATTCAATGAGATATAATGGTAAAAAACACCCTGGTGGGGGGGAGGGTCTCTGCTGAGAGTCCGGACGATGATGGCAAAATAAGAGGTCCCTGAAGTTCCTTCCTCCCATGAACATTCTGAATATACAGCTACACACAGAACAATTCCTTCTGAGAGAAATGCAGAAACTAGTTGTGTGACTCCTACCTATCAGGTGACTGAAAAAATACCCACATGAAAATAGGGAGGAAAGGCTGAGACACACTCTTGCCATAAACCCCACCCCAGTACGGTGCCAGCTATCTACTGCTGTGTAACAGTGTAGCAGCATTCAATCAGGAGGGAAACTTCAACTCCCAGGTTCTCCCTGAGGAGTGACACTCCCACACTTAGTGCCCCAACTTTTAAGGCTGCCACCCAAGGGATGGGCCCCCAAATCACATAGTTCAGAAAGCCAGCAGGACTTGCATTCACAAGTCCCACAGGAATAAGCAAAAAAAGAAGGAGTTCTTAACAGACATGTGAACACTTGCTTGCAGCTATTTCTACAGGGCTCAGTGCAGAAGCAGCAGGTGCAAACACCCATATCCCAGTTTCTCCCTGGAAGGAGTTTGACTACATGCTTCCAACTGCTACCTGGGAGTTCAGCTTCTAATCAGCCTGTGCTAACTGCAATCCTCCCCTTTGAGATGGATGGGTCTTGGCACACATTGAACTGCTAGGAGTCACCAAGAACAAAGACTGCAGCTTGGACAATCCCAAAGGTTTGAGAGACAACTAAGAGCTAGAGCAGGGTTGAAGGATAAGGTTCATCTCCTACACAAGATCACTCCTTCAAGGCTGGGAGTGAAAATAGTTTGACTTACAGAACACATTAAGCTGACTAATACATGTATTATGGGGATACCAGAAGGAAATGAAAGAATTAAATCACTATAAATGTATATGCACCCAATATTAGAGCACCTAAATCTATAAAGCAAATATTAACAGTTTTGAAGGGAAAAATAGACAGCAATACAATAATAGTAGGGTACTTCAATACTCTACTTTCAACAATAGATAGATCTTCTCAACATAAAATTAATAAGGGAAAACTGGACTTAAATTACACTGCAAACCAGATGGGCCTAACAGACATACAGAATATTTCATCCAAAAGCAGCAGAATACATATTCTTCTCAAGCACACATAAAACATTCTCTGGATAGTTCATATGGTAGGCCACAAAACAAGTCTAAATGAATTTAAGATGTTTGAAATCATGCCAAGCATTGTTTCTAATCCCAACGGTATGAAACTTGAAATAAATTACAAAAGGAAAACTGAAAACTTTACAAATATGTGATAATTAAATAACATGCTTCTGAACAAACAATAAGTCAAAGAAAAACAAAAAGGAAAATTTTTAAATTACCTTGATACAAATGAAAATGGAAATACCACATACCAAAACTGAGATGCAGCAAAAGCAGTTCTAAGAGGGAAGTATATAGCAATAAATGCCTACATTAAGAAAAAAAAGAAAGATATAAAATAAACAACCTAGCTATACACCTCAATGAACTAGAAAAAGAACAAACTAAGCCCAAAATTAGTAGAAGGAAGGAAATGAATTAAATAGAGACTAGAAAGATAATAGTAAAGATCAGTAAAACTAAGAGATGGTTTTTAAAAAGACTAACAAAACTGACAAACTTTTAACTAGACTAACTATGAAAAAAAGAGAGAAAACTCAAATAAATAAAATAAAAAATGAAAGACAAGACATTACAACTGATAACACAGAAATACTAACAATCATAACAAACTACTAGGAACAACTAAACACCAATAAATTAGATCACTTATAAGAAGTGGATAAACTTGTAGAAACATACAACCTACCAACACTGAATTATGAAGAAAGAGAAAATCCAAACAAATTAATCACTGGTAAGAAAATTAAATCAGTAATCATAAACTTCTGAACAAAATCAGTTCAGAACCAGATGGCTCCACTTCAAACATTTAAAGAAGAACTAATACCAATACTCCTCAAACTCTTCCAAAAAATGGAATAGGAGGGAACACATCCAAATTCATTTTACAAGGCCTGTATTACCCTGATAGAAACCCAGACAAGGACATTACAAGAAAAGAAAATTACAGGCCAACAACATCCCTGATGAACATAGATGCAAAAATTCATCAACAAAATATTAACAAACCAAATTCAACAGCACATTGAAAGGATCATACACTATGATTAAGTGGAATTTATTCCTGGGATGCAAGGATGGCACAACATACATGAAGCAGTAAACATGATACACCATTATAACTAAATGAAGGATAAAAATCATATAACAATCTCAGCAGATGCAGAAGAAACATTTGACAAAATTTAACATCATTTGATGGTACAAATTCTCAATGAATTGGTTATAGAAGGAATCTACCTCAACATAATAAAGGCCATTTATGACAAGCCCACAGCTAACATCATACTCACTGGTGTTCCTCTACAATCAGGACCAAGACAAGGATGCCCACCCTCACCACTCCTATTCAGCATAATACTAGAATCCTATACAGAGAAATTAGGCAAAAAAAAAAAATAAATAGGCATCCAAATTAGAAAGGAAGCAGTAAAATTTTCTCTGCAGATGACATGGTATTATATGGAGAAAACCCTGAAGACTCCAAAAATAAAACCCGAACCTGTTAGAACTAATAAATGAATTCAGTACAGTACAGTTATAGGATACAAAATCAATACACAAAATCAATAGTGTTTCTATACACTAACAACAAACTTTCAGAACAAGAAATCAGAGAAACAATCTCATTTATAATAGCATCAAAAAGAATCAAATACTTAGGAATAAATTTAACCAAGGAGGTGGAAAAAAGCTATATGTTGAAACCAGAAGACATTAATGAAAGAAATTCATGAAGACACAAATAAATGCAAAGATATTTCACATTCAGGGATTGGAAGAATTAATATTGTTAAAATGTCCATACTGCTCAAAGCAGCCTACAGATTCAGTGCAATCCCTATCAAAATCCCAATCGTAGTTTTTACAGAAATAGAACCAAAAAAATCTACAATGTGTATGGAACCACAGAAGACCCTGAACAGCCAAAGCAATTTTGAAAAACAAAGTTGAAGGCATCACACTTCCTGATCTCAAACTACAAAGTTATAGTAATCAAAACAGTATGATATGGGCATAAAAACAGATATATTGTTCAGTGGAACAGAAAAGAGAATGCAGAGATAAACCCACACATGTGTAGTCAATTAATTTTTGACAAAGGAACCAGGAATTACAATAGGTAAAGCATAGTCTCCTCAATAAATGGTGCTGGGAAAACTGGATATCCGCACACAAAAGAATGAGACTGGACTCCCTACCTTAAGTGTAAGATACAAAAATTTTTCTGTACACAAAAATCAACTCAAAAGGGATTAAAGACTTGAATATAAGACCTGAAACCTTAAAACTCCTAGAAGAAAACCTAGGCAGTAATCTTGACGTTGGTCTCGGCAAAGATTTTTTTGATTTGATACCAAAAGCAAAAGCAACAAAAGCAAAAATAAGCAAGTGGGGCTACATCAAACTAAAAAGCTTCTGCATTGGAAAGGAAACCCTCAACAAAATGAAAAGGCAACCTACAGAATGGGAGAAAACATATGCAAACCACATGTCTGATAAGAAGTTATTATCCAAAATATACAAGGAACTCATTCAATTCAATAGCAAAATAAATAAATAAATAAATTTTAAAATGAGCAAAGGACCTGAATAGATATTTTTCCAAAGAAGATATACAAAGTGGCCAATAAGTACATGAAAAGGTGGTCAACGCCACTAATCATCAGGGAAATGAAGATCAAAACCACAATGAGTTATAATCTCAGAGCTATTAGGGTATTTATTTATTTATTTATTTATTTTTCATTATGAAAATGCTTTAATGGTGGTACCTGTACAGCATGTGATGTCAAGACAAAAAGAAGAGCAAATACACACACATATTAAGTATTTATTACCAAAAAGGCAAGAGAACAAATGCTGGAGAGGATGTGGAGAAAAGGGAACCCTCTTGCACTGTTGGTGGGAATGTAAACTGATACAGCTACTATGGAAACGATAAGGAGGTTCCTCAAAAGATTAAAAACAGAACTAACTTATGATTTAGAAATCCCACTTCTGGGTATATATATATATTCAGAGGAAACAAAAATCACTATCTTGAAGGGATATGCATTCCCATGTTTCCTGCAGCATTATTCACAACAGCCAAGGAATGGAAACAACTAAGCATCTGTTGATGGAAGAATGGATAAAGAAAATGTTACATACATATATGGAGAGAATTATGCTACGTGAAATAAGCCAGACAGAGAAAATCAAATGCTGCATGATATCACTTATATGTGGAATCTAAAAAAAAAAGGAACAAATTTTTTAAAAATGATGGGACTCAATGAAACAGAGAATAGAATGAGTAGAAAGGTGGTTGCCAGGGGCTGGATGTGGGGGGAATAGGAAGGGGTTGGTAAAAGGGTACAAGCTTTAACTTAGAAGGTGAACAATGTCTGAGGATCTAATGTATAACATGGTCCCTATAGCTGATTACACTGTATTGTATAACTGAAATTTGGTAAGAGAGTAGAACTTAAGTGTTCTTATCAAGAGAAAAAATGTAAATATGTGAGGTGATGGACGTGTTAGTTAACTTGATGAGGGGAATCCTTTCACAAGGTATGCATATACCGAATTATATCCTTGTACATTTTATGAATGTTACAATTTTATTTGTCAATTGTACCTCAATAAAACTGAAAAAAATACCATTAAGGGAGGAGTCATGATTCCCAGAGCTGGTAAAAATTTGGCCCTGCTTCTTTCTTCTTTCTCCACTCTTCTATGTCCCTTGCTGACTCAGTGTCCCCTATCCTAGCCTGTCAAGAATTTGAAGAGAGGGTAGCAGCTCTGGCAAGAAGATGAAGATGTATGTGACAGCAAGAAAAATGTGTAAGTGCCAAGGAAATGGATCTTGGAGGTCCCACCTGGGTACTTGCCACTGGCATGGGATTTTTCTCTTCTCATTTCTCATGAATTTTCTAAAAGAGAAGCCTATAACTTGGAGGATCACTTAATCTTGATCCTCCACAATAAATGTAGTTTGTCAACTAATAAATTTACCTTTGAGTGCAGTGACTCAGCCCTGGAGGACTTAAACTACCTCTACAGAAAAGAAAACTGTTCCCAGTATGTTCTCTGTCCCCTAATGCCTGGGGTGGTGGTGTAAAATCCAGTGCAGCTTTGGTAACAGAGCTCTGAGAAATTGAGGAGTTGCTTTTCCAAGAAGCTGAGGACCAAATATAAACAAAGTGTTGGGTTTTTTTTTTTAATGTTTTCAGGAGTTTGGGAAGGTGTAGGGTTCAAGAACCAAAAGCCGGATTCCCTGTCTGTCCACCACGTGATCCCATCCTTGACTTAATAGAATGCAATTCAGTCCCTATTTATAAGATACCATGTAAGATACATACTATCAGCTTCTGATGATTCTTAAAATGCCATCATTGTCTATCAGAAGAGTCTACTTACTCTGGAGACTATTCTGTCAGGGCACTAATACCTCCCAGTCCCATGGCCAATCTTTCCCAACACAGTTACTTACCTGGAAGATGACACCAGGGGAAAGTGCCCCCGGAACGTGTTCTCTTATACTCTCAAGGGTGTGTAAAATGCAGCTCGTGGGTTTAATTAGAATTAACTCAGAAAAATCTCATTTCCCCTGCCAACAAGAAACATTAAGTGGACCAAGTGATATTAGAATATAAAACTCAGAAGGAGAATTCTCTGCAGGCTGGACCATTCTGTGCAGATAAGATTATTCTTTGGGAAAAAAATGCTTGGCCTGGAGCCACTGGGGGAGCTTGACATGGCTCCTGCATGTCACATTTATAAGCAGATTATATGGCCAAACTGAAAACAGAGAGAGATTTATGAAAGAGTGTGATGCCACGGAAGGCTTCCAAAGATTTGATGGAAGAAGGTTTTGTTCAGGGTGTTAGAGAAGAATATCTGTGTGTTGGAGGGTGGAGCTTTTTATAGCTGAATTTATGCAAAAGAGTATGAAGTTTCTTTTCCTACAACTAAGAGAACCCTATCCTTTTCCCCCAGTAGCTTTCTGTTCAAGCCCAAGCTTGGTAGAAAAGTGCTAATCTGGGGGTCCTGACTTATTGATGGGCTGCATGATTGTAGGGTGTGTTGTAAGTAATTTGCTATTAATGCCACTTAGAGAATGGAAATGTGCGGTTGGTTTGTTTTTTAAATTCATATATATTGGAGCAGATTCAAAGTCACTGTAAGAATTAAGTCTAGGCACAATTGCATCTAGGGCTTGGGATTAAAGACAGCATAGGACACAACCAAGGGAATGCACAGTTCTAGCCTGGACCACTCACTCTGTGCATCACATCAGGAAAAAGGTTAGAAACTTTTTGCCTAGTTCCAATAGATGCTGTGTACATTCTTGAAAGTCCCCATCCTTAGTTTATCCTTAAGATAAACTGATTCTCTTCCTACTCAAGGGGTGCATTCAGTCATATCTTCAACAATCCTAGAGGTGTCACTGTATCAAAATCCAGTCCAATAATTAATACCAATAAGGATGGTGTATGAAGCATAGAAAAAATTAATAATGACTGTACCTGTGATAGATAAACTCCACAGATCTCAAAAGCTGACTTCTCATTCACACAAAAGCCCAAGGCTGGAATTCAGCTGGCCGTCAACTCTGTATTCAGAGTTCTAGGTTTCTTCCAATTTGGGGCCCCATAGTCTTCAATACAAGGTCCTACAGAAGAGGAAAGAGAAAGCGAAAAAGGCACACCAATCCTTAACCACATCAGCCAGAAGTGACACTGTCATTTCCATTTCTATTCCATTCATCTAAATGCAAGGTGGCCTGGGAAATACAGACTCTGTCCAGGAAATGATCAAAAACAACTCTACACTGTGGATAGAGAATACACGTATTTGTGAGCCTCTCCCTATCTCTGCCATATGGGAAGAGAAGTCTCTGAATACTAAAGAAGATGAGGAAGCCAGACATTCCTTTTCTCAGCTTTCCTGAAAATCATAGGACCATGGTGAAGTTTAAATCAATCAGATGGACCTCAGCAGGATTCTGAACCTGGAACTGGCAGAGCAAGAAAGAAGAAAGAGGGAATTATTTCTGGCCACAGTGGCAGTGGCAGCCACATACATAGTGCCACTGGCAGTAGCCAGGGTACATCGCTGATGATGTCAGCGGTGGAAGCTGTGACAGCCCTCACTCAGTCGTGCTTTCACAAAACTGGGTCACAGGAATTATTTGGGTTGCACTTCTGACTGCATGGATGCCCTTTGTATCTGCCTAGCTGAAAACTCATTTCTCTAATATTCTCAGAAATTCTATGAGCTCCCCAATTTTCTACCAAGAAATTCTTTTTCTGCTTACACCAGTAAGAGTTTCTGTTGCTTGCAGCTCAAAATCCCGACTGACATAATAATAAATGATGCTATTCTGCATAGAAAGGTGTGGGGAGATGGAACATTAAAATAATATTGGTTTTATTAGGCCCCTCTTAAGATGACAACAAGTGAAAATCCAATTAAACGAAGCTCCAAAAACATTTCAAGAAATTGGCAGCAATTGTTGGAGTAAATGCCAAGTATTCCAAGGTGATTATATTGAGAGAGATTGTGCTGCTTGGATAGACATGTAAAAGGGGACACGTGGTGATAAGTTTTTAAATCATATGTGGCACATAATGATGGAAAGTTTAGCCTGCACAAATGAGGCATATTAGATTAATGGTTTAAGAGTGATCAGCAAATGTAATCAGTATATGTGTACATATGGCTTTATAAATGTTCAGGTTTATATAGTATTGCCTTTTCCTATATTGTATGTATTGCCTTTACAAATAAGTAAGGCTACGTGTCTGCAAAAAGTACACAGCACTCACAGAATGTTTCTCAATGTTTTTCATTTTTAGCTGTTGTATAATAAATAATTAATCTGCTGACAATGAGATAAAGTGTCATCTCTTCCATAAAGCCTCCTTCCTTCCTTCCTTCCTTCCTTCCTTTCTTTCTTTCTTTCTTTCTTTCTTTCTTTCTTTCTTTCTTTCTTTCTCTTTCTTTTCTTTCATTCTTTCCTTTACTGTTTTTTGGGGGGTTTAAGAAACATCACTGACATACTGATCTTTTTCTAAGAGTTAATGGTTAGGAAGTTCAAAGTTTTATTTGAAATCCATCTCTACCTTTACCCAATACGTGACCTTGTTCAAGTCACTTATCTATTCTGACTTCTGATTCATGGGAAGGGTACATAGTTAGATGTAGGTTATTATCAAGATTTCACTTTGTTTTGTTTGACGCTTGTGCAAGTACTGCTTACATACTTTAAATAATTAATTAACCAACTGCATAACTAAATCAAACTGAGCCATACAAAGACCAAATATAAGAATGTATAATGAACCAAGGATCTTGAATTATCCAATACTGTGTAACTGAGACCTCCCTGCATGACACACCATTGCAAAATGTTGTCGGGTAACCAAGTTAAATAAGTGACCTGTCCTCTTGGGAAAACAGAAGAATCATTCGCTTACAAAGTGAATTCGCTAAACAGAGTTCCCACGTCTACTATTCATAGTACATGTATATTGAAAGAGTCTGCTTTCTATCCCAGATCTAAAGAGATCAACTGAGCACAAGGTAGTGACTTCAAATGTATCTGCTCTGTTCAGAAATGCACCATCCATTGTAAAACAAACGTTATTTAGAGGCTTCAATTTACTATCTGGAACAGAAATAGAATGGATGGTGTTAATTGAAGTATCTGAGTTGTCATTTTATGAATATTTTAGTTCCATTATAAATTACTCACTTGTTCAGATATGTCAGCTTTCCTCCCCCCACCCTTCTAAGCCCTAGAACATCTCTAGTCTAGTAAATAATTAAACGGTTATCAGAAAAAGTCAAAAGGAATTTGACATGAGAATATCTCATGATAGATAGTGTTAAAGTTAGCCACAAATAATGTGTCTCTTAATTAACTACTCTAGAAGAATCACCTGCCAGGGCCTGTCAGTGAAGACTTGGTCTCAACCCCCTCTCCACTTGTGATGTCGTGGTGTGGTCAGAGCCACCATCTCATAATTCTCATGTGAGACAGGGGGCTCGAAAAGTCTTTGTTTGGAAGGCCACTTGCTTAGACTATGTGGTCTCTGACTTCTACCCTCCTAAGTCTTCAAGACTTGGTCCAAAGACCATGCCGCTCATGAAAAACACAGCTATTAACTCTGCTAATCCCAGTTCGCCACTCTAGTCCTGCCCTCCAGGCCAGCTGAGCTAAAACAAGCCAGCAAAAAACTAAATAAAGATTTTTCCATATGTCAACAAAGGTGGCAAAAAACAAAAGAAGACAAGGACAGAAAAAATTCAGCCAAATGGGAAAGAACCCTGAGAGAAAAACCAACCAGTGATGGCTGAGAGAACTCAACTCTTTTATGTTCACAACTGTGAACATTCATAGATGAGTATTCATAAAATAAATTTTAAAAATAAAAATTTAAAAAGCATTCAAATAAATGAAGTGAAAATATGCTCTTAATAAATAAGTCTGCATTAATAAAAGCAAGTGGCTGGAAAGAATCCTGTGTCAGCTCTGATATACAACTGTTACACCGCAGACAGCTTGAATTACTTTGCTAAAGATATTTTTTTAATAGATGCCCATTGGTCTGATTCTGGTGCTGTTGGAAAATAGCATAGGCAAGAGTTGTATATATATATATCAGTATAAGCCAATGGTTTATCAAATCATTTAACAGCAACATGTTTTTGTGTAATGTTACAAATACGGTGAAAACAATAGTATAGATGAGAACTTCTTTTATCTATCAATAAGCAATATAAAAAGACAAACCACACAGTATCTACTGTCCTGTCTCATGGAAACCCCCTAAGAATACATTGAGTTAGAGACTATTTATTGAACATCCAGCAACTATTCTATGCAACCAATCATGGTTTTGAAATTAAGAAGTCTTTTTTCTCCACTTCAATAACGTAAACTTCATAAAGAATCAGAAAATCTTAATCTACGGACAAATTGATTTGAGCCAAAATTTAGAGCATTTTATACCCAGCCATTTTTATTTTAAGGATTCATCTTTTGTTGCAATCAGAAAGAAGTTGTTGTACATTGTTTGGGATTTGGATGTTATTACAATACTTCTGTTGGCAATTTCAATTTTTTCTTTAATATTTTTTCTTTTTTATCTTGTATTTAAAGCTCTACTTTTCACTTTTTTTCACCAGTCATAAGTTTCTTTCGAGTCATATTGAGATTTTATTGACATATGACATACGTAAGTTTAAGGTGTACAATGTGATGATTTGATATACCTATATGTTGCAAAATGAATACCCAATAAGGTTAGTTAACACCTCCATCCTCTCACATAATTACCATTCTGTGTGTGTGTGGTGATAACATTTAAAATCTACTCTCTTAACTTTCAAGTTTATAATGGAGTATTGTTAATTATAGTCACCATGCTGTACATTAGATCCCCAGGGTTTATTCAACTTATAGGTGGGAGTTTGTACCCTTTAACCAACATCTTCCCATTTCCCCCATCCCTCCACCCCTGGTAACCACCATTCTGTTGCCTGTTTATATGATTTTGGCTTTTTAAGACTCCACATATAGGTGAGTGCATACAATGTTTGTCTTTCTCTGCCTGGCTTTTTTCATCTTGTATAATGCCCTCAAGTTGCATCCACGTTGTTGCAAAAGGCAGGATTCCCTTCTTTTCTATGGCTGAGTAGTATTTCAGGAGTATACATACACCACAATTTCTTCATCCATTCATCTGTTGATGGACACTTAGTACTTTCCACTTTCTTGTGGGATTCGGTAACTGAGAATGATTCATTCTGACAAGAAGTTTGAGTAACAAGGAGAATCTGAGTTGGCACCAACACCCCAGTGCAAATAGATTAACAGCAGCCATATCTACCCACAGTGGACTCAGCCCGGGCTGCTCCCTATCTGTCTATGATGTCTTAGAAGTCAAGTTCCATGGAGGCTTTAACACACTGTCTTCTCTGCAGTCACATTCCCATTCAAAGTGTGTATCAAGTACATTAATGCTCTTTTCCCCGTGCTTGGTCCAATTAGACAGTGTTGCTCCAAACAATAAATGCTCATAAAAATGAGAAACATATTATATAGGAAGGTTATTATTGCCCTGTGGCCTAGAAATTAGATTGGTCCACACATGTTTCCAATAGAATCTTTAATTAAGATGCCTTTCTTATCAATGTGCTTTAGCAATTACTTGTATTGATGATGGGCCATTATTTTCCTGGCAAGGTAATAGAGAATCTCACTGGGGTGTCTTAACAAGTGACTTCTAGAATACTTTCTGCCTTTTGATTCTTTTTCTGTGACAAATTTACCTAAATGACTTGGTACTTATCAACTCCTTTCTTAAATAAGAATGAATTGGAGCGTACACTTGAAAAATGTTTAAGGATAAATGTAGTTGGGCTAAAGACTTCTATTCCTTAAGAACTCAGTAGAGCCATTCATTCATCCATTCATTCAGTCATTCAGCAGAAAAATGCTGAGGGCCTAATAAACATCAGTCATGGTGCTCAGATGTTGATGATAAGATTGTTTGTCTGTTAAACTTCAAAGTTAAGGTGACAGATGTGGGCCTGCTTGCATGGGACCCAGCCTGAGACTAAAAAATAATAATGAAAAAAACTCATTTTTAGTGGAGGCACTAAGCAGTTGAGGGTCTGGCTGAGTCAACATGGCAAGAGACAAGGGCCCAGGCATGTACAAGTGAGGTCTACCAAGGAGGTCTGAACCTGAAGTACAGGAGCTGTTGCTGTCTCTCAGGAGTAGCTATAGCACCAAGGGTGCTCCCATTCTACCAAATCAGCATGAGGAGACCACTGTGCCCAAGCTGTGCCAATACAGAGAAAAGAACCCAAAGCCTACCAGGAGCAGCTTTCAGCAGTAGATACCAGCAGGATGGAACCAGCTACACCTCAGCGGTCATTATCCCAGCAAAAGTGTAAGATGACCAAACAAAGTCCTGAGAATGTATTTCCTCACCACCATGAGAAGGTCGTAAGTCCCTGTTCCACAACCACGTGTTCTGTTCGGGGTAAAATGGTTTGGTTTCTGAGGACTGGAGAAGAGTTTGAAAAAAAACACCATCTCCGTTAGACCAGGTTACGTAACGAAAATGTCCAGATTAGGGATTCGTTAATGATAACCCCCCAAAACTGATATTTGGTAGGTGGGCACTCATGAGAAAGATCATATAAGTAACAGGGAAATGTTAAAAGCTGTGTTTCCTTTGCACTCAAGATGAAAGTCAGTCTGAGTGTTTTGGTGACCCGACTCCCTTTGCCTTTTGTACCCCCAGCAGCTGTGAAAGCAAATCTCTCTTGCCTTGAAAATGTGTAGGTACAGGAAAGCAGGATGTCCCATACCCAGTGCTCTGGGGGCAGCCAAATAGAGGAGTCTCTCTCTGCTTAACTTCCAAACCTCTTCCACAATTTACTTACAATTTACTTGCTGCCTCGTGAAGAATTGACTAAACAAGTTTTAAAATATTGTCTCTTGCCCCGTTCACACCAGCACCCATGGGACTGTAGACTCTTTTCCTCTGACATTTGAAAGCATTAAAACAGCTCTGGGGCTGAAGGAAATGTTTTCCCTGTAATCTCTGAAAAGTTTAGTTGCCAAGGAGACAGAGGCCATAGAGACGAGGTAAGAAAGCTTCTGCAGTATACTCACTTGGTTATTCAGTATAGAGGCAGGAAAGCAAGGGATGATTGGAGGGAAGAAACAGGGTTTCCCAGCATCTTATACCTAGAGTCTCTTTTTTTATGTAATCAGAGGAAACCCAAGCTTCAAAAATGGTAACATTTTTTGAAAAAATTGCAATTTAGTCTCTGTGCCACCTTGATTTAGTATCACCAGGTTGAAATGCAAACACCATCCTCAGAACAGCTACTTTCCAGAGAAGAAGAGGTCTGAGAGGAGCAAGTTTTATATGATGAGAGGATAAATGACAGCCACCCAGCAAGACACTCTACTTTCAAGGAAGGACATAAAATCATCTCTCTATAGTGGAGCTAGGAAAGACGTGAAGTGAATACAATTCTGAGATTTAAAAAAAAGAGGTTGATGAGTAGATGGAACAAAAATATGAGAACAGTTCAAGTTTTTCAAAGTACATCCACCAAATCTCATGTGTACTTACTGAGTGGCTTCTGCTTGCTCATGTTCTTTTCATTCTACCATCAAAGAGTCGGTCAGAGTACGTGAAGGTGCAGGAAATCCCCTCAGAAAGCACCACAGGCTGTTCCTAGCTGACTTCTTTCTGATATTAGAGGGAGAAAAAAGAGGGTTGCAAAGGAGCTGAGAGAAGATTCACTATCAGGCAACATTCTCAATTAGCCTAAATTTGACCATACTTTAATATGGGATGAACAAGACTGGATCTTTTGTCGAATGAATTCTAAATTGGGGCAAAGAAATTGATGGAATATTGCATATTCTGACAGGTGGTTTTCTATATCAACCACTAACAGAGCCCTACTATTTTACCCTGTACAACTGAACTTAGCACACCAAGGTTTGAAGGCAGAAAAGACTCCTCGTCTTATCTGGCCTGCTTGAAATGCTTTCTCCTGACACAGTGAGTATTTTAAATCCAAGAAAACCGAAATGCCAGGACTTCCCTGGCAGTCCAGTGGTTAAGACTTTGCCTTCCAATGCAGGGGGTGAGGGTTCGATCCCTGGTCGGGGAGCTAAGATCCTACATGCCTTGCAGCCAAAAAACCAAAACCATTTTTAAAAAGAAGCAGTACTGTAACAAATTTAATAAAGACTTTAAAAAATGGTCCACATCAAAAAAAAAAATCTTAAAAAAAAAAGAAAGAAAACCAAAATGCCAAACTCACAAGAAAGGAGAATTCTACCTCCTGGCCATAAATTCATCGAACCAGAAGCCAGAAATGGTTGTCTTCATAACATACAGCCTTTTGTCCTTTTCTTTTCTTTTGACTCCAAACTTTCTTAACTGATTAGCAAAGAATCATTCTAATAATTAGCTCATGAGGAATTCTGCGGTCATGCGACTATACCTATCAGAAGAACAAAATTTACTGAATACGAATTTCAGTCCCTTTTTAAGATAAAACTCCAGCCACAATTCATAGGCATGCCATTACCTTTTTTTTTCTTTCTTTCTTTCTTTTTGGCCACACCATGCAGCATGCGGGATCTTATCTCCCTGACCAGGGATCGAACCCGTGTCCCCTGCATTGGGAGCGCAGAGTCTTAACCACTGGACTGCCAGGGAAGTCCCAGAATACCATTATTATTTTTTAAAATTTATTTATATTTGGCTGCGTTGGGTCTTTGTTGCTGTGCGTGAGCTTTCTCTAGTTGTGGTGAGCAGGGGCTACTCTTCATTGTGGTGCACGGGCTTCTCATTGTGGTGGCTTCTCTTGTTGCAGAGCACAGGCTCTAGGAACGCAGGTTTCAGTAGTTATGGCACACGGGCTCAGTAGTTGTGGCTCACAGGCTTAGTTGCTCTGCGGCCTGCGGGATCTTCCTGCACCAGGGCTCAAACCTGTGTCCCCTGTATTGGCAGGCAGATTCTTAACCACTGTGCTACCAGGGAAGTCTATCATTATTTTTAAATCAAACTGTTAAGCAGTAGAACC
The DNA here is from genome assembly GCF_011762595.2 of Tursiops truncatus. NCBI lineage: Eukaryota > Metazoa > Chordata > Mammalia > Artiodactyla > Delphinidae > Tursiops > Tursiops truncatus. Next base: position 8,174,777 of record NC_047037.1, read on the forward strand.
TGTAGTTGATATATATTTTCTTGCCTATATTGCCCTCATAATTATTTATTCAATTAGAGTTCCAAAAGACATGGGTTTTGGGTTCCAAGGCTACAGTTGGTTTTCCTGAAAATCTGTGCACACAAGGGAATTATGAGTACAGTGGACACAAGGAAATCCTTGGATTTTTTCTAGCAAGAATTAATGAAGCAGCAATAGAAAATAAGATTATACACATAGTAGACACTTAATTAAATCAATTAAGTAATGAGTAATTGATAAATATATATAAAAACAAGGCAGTTTTCCACCATGTGATTTTAGCTATTATATCACAAGGTTGTTTTGAAATTTTTTTAATGTATTAATTTTTTTAAAGAATTTTATCCTATATCATTAGCCTAGAAAATATCAATATGCTTTTTCCGTGAGATAAATATGAAAACAGCCATGTTTATTCCAATTCCTATAGGTAAAAGGCCACATGAAGAAGGTAAAATGACCCATAAAAGGCCATGGAAAGACTAAAATAATGACAATATTTTATACTTTGTATTAGGAATTAACATGGAGTAATATTTTCCCAATAGAATAATTCCAGAAGCAAAAGTTTTGGGTTAAGTGGGTAACTGAAACAATTTTAACATTTTGACATCTGACCTTTGACTCTCCTGAAGGCTCTGTGGTCAGAGGAATTTAGACTTTTTTGCCCAAGATGCTGGCCCAATATAAGTATTCCCATAATGTCAGGAATCCTTTTTACACAACATTCCCTTTCCCTCATATAGATCAGAATTTTTCAATTAAACTCCTATTTAATTTATCTCTTCCCTTTAGAATACTAAACGGGATATTGTTTTCTGATTCTTCTTAATTGTTCTCCTTTTTCTGATCCAAATCAATTGGAACATCATAACAGTTTCAAAATTAATTACACAATTTCCCCTCTGCTTGGATAGATACGTACGCATCTCAGAGTGTGATGACTGCATTCACGTTACTAATTACTCACAAAACCCTTTAATGTCTGTGTGTCTGCACTGGCCCAAGTGAAACAGCCCAACTTTAGTTGGGAGTTGCTTTGTTTAGGGAAAAAAAAAACAAAAAACCACGGTGGAAAGGCATTGAACAGAATCTACTCCACCTTTTGCCTTACCGGCTCAATTTGTGCTTTTTTTTTTTTTTTTTTTTGACTCTACTTTGCATAAAGAGAAGCCAAACATTTGACTCTAGAGACCAATTTTTTTCTGGAAGGGAATGCTGAACTGTTTCCATCCAATTAGGGACGTAAGACCTGACTTTCAATAGCCCTAAGATCTATAATGAGGGGAATCTAGAGTCACTGGAAATTACTCCAAAAGCCCCTCTTCATTGTTTCACTTTTTTTCCCTTGCATGAAGTGCAAAATCCATGAAAAATGAACTTTAAAGAGAAAACATTTTAGAGCATTTGGATCAATTTGAAATTTTTTGTTGATTTGTTTGTGTGAGACAGAACGTGGTTATCTAACAAACAAAGGAGAAAGAATATTTTGAGAAGTATTTTAGAGACAACAAGTCATTCTTTTTCATTGTCCCTAAAGTAAGTATCAAAGGGCTGCCTCAGAAGGCTGGACAGCTTGTACCCTGCACAAGTCCAGTGGGAACTGTATTCAGAGGTCTGTACACACAAGTCACTCTGTGGGGTTGTGCAACATGTAACATGGTGCACAGATATTTGTCCAAATGAGGTTTGGGGGTGTTTTTTAATCTATTTTTTTCATGAGGACTTTATTATTTTAAGATGAGTCAAAAATTAATCTCCCCCAAGGGGAAAAATTATTCTTTGTAGCCCCCATACTATCTAGTTCTAGGTACTCTAGATAGTATAAATATAAATATTTGTTGAAAGAATAAATGATTGAGATACCATATCTTTGGTTTTCCTCTTTTTATACTTTTTCCCAACTCCTGCAATCATTTTCTAACAAAGCACCTGAACATAAAATGTAGTGAGAGAAAGTAATAAAATTAGAAGACATTTTTGCAAGAGGCAATGTGGTAGGACTCCTCATTTTGAAATCTGAATTCTCTTTCTCAGTTGAAAGTCCTTTTTTGGGTGGAGGGGAAGAAGAGTCCTTGGCAAACTAGAGCACATGGTATTGATCAGTTGTTGACTAATTATAAATTTAGTTAACTCCCAAAGAACTCCCAAGCCAACCAGAAGGGTTATTTTAGTCTTCAAACAAATCCCTACCCCACTATCACCTTGTGCTCAAACCAGAAGCTCTATAATGTTCCTCTGGTGCTATCAGCTCATTAATGCCTAATTTTCCAGTAACTGGGACATCATTTTCCAATTCCAATCAAGATGAGGTTTTAAGTGTAAATATGCTTCAGAAAAGCAACATGGATTTATGTTTATACTTCCAATAGCTGATAGTAGATTGTTCCCTAAGAATCTTGCATAAAAGATAAGAGGGAGAGAAATTAAGGCAATAGGTGCCTGATATGAGGGGATGGATGGATGAAAAGAAGGAAAGAGAAGATTCAGAAAAAAAACAAGTCTAGAACATTAAAAATAGACTTGCTTTGCAGACTGTATTTTGCCTGCATTCAGTCTTTGTATCACAGAACGAACTCAAACCTGAAATAAGGCCACACACACACCAAGAAAAAAATAAATTAAATAAACAAGTTTAATTAGGAATGAACCATTGGTATTCTACTTCTGCCAAGTATTTGGGTGGTTTCCCATAGTACACAGCTGTATCATTGCTATGAAATTGCTAAGTGTAGAAGGAAACTACCATTATCCATCCCACAATAATACACTCCTTTACAATTCTCCCAAAATGGGTACAAATGTCCTTTGAGTGTAATAACCTTCTCGTTCTTCATCAGACCTATAATTCTTCAGCCTCCAAAATAAATATTTGTTCTCACTCCTGAAACTTAGTGCTCAGCCCAAGAAAAGAATTAATTAAAACTAGCCCAATAGATTGTCAATGAACAATATAGTTCATAAACCTGGGATAGAAAATCTATTTGTAACAACAGATGGCTGAGTTATAAAACTTTGTTTTTGTTGTTGTCATCATCTAAACTTATATTTTGGACAATGATTGAGGAAAGTCAACAAAAAGAACAGTAATTGAAAGCTTTCACCTACTCAAAAGGACTTTCCAGTTTTACCTCTGTATATTTTAAATGACTATGTTATAGTTCATGCTACAAATCACAGGGGTTCAATATCTGCCAGAACCACTGATTATTCCTCTGAGCCATGCAATCTTGAGAACCCATGATTAGGAGACGAGGGGAAGATGGCGGAAGAGTAAGACGCAGAGATCACCTTCCTCCCCACAGATACACCAGAAATACATCTACACGTGGAACAACTCCTACAGAACACCTACTGAACGCTGAGAAGACCTCAGACCTCCCAAAAGGCAAGAAACTCCCCACGTACCTGGGTAGGGCAAAAGAAAAAAGAAAAAACAGAGACAAAATGATAGGGACGGGACCTGCACCCGTGGGACGGAGCTGTGAAGGAGGAAAGGTTTCCACACACTAGGAAGCCCCTTCGTGGGCGGAGACTGCGGGTGGCAGAGTGGGGGAGCTTCGGATCCGCGGAGGAGAGCACAGCAACAGGGGTGTGGAGGGCAAAGCGGAGAGATTCCCGCACAGAGGATCAGGGCCGACCGGCACTCACCAGACCGAGAGACTTGTCTGCTCACCCGTCGGGCCGGGCGGGGCTGGGAGCTGAGGCTCTGGCTTCGGTCAGAGCGCAGGGAGAGGACTGGGATTGGCGGCGTGAACACAGCCTGCAGGGGGCTAGTGCACCATTGATAGCTGGGAGGGAGTCCAGGGAAAAGTCTGGAACTGCCGAAGAGGCAAGAGACTTTTTCTTGCCTCTTTGTTTCCTCGTGCGAGGGGAGAGGGGATTAAGAGCGCTGCTTAAAGGAGCTCCAGAGACGGGCGCGAGTCGCGGCTAAAAGCGCGGACCCCAGAGACGGGCCTGAGACTCAAAGGCTGCTGCTGCCGCCACCAAAAAGCCTGTGTGCGAGCACAGGTCACTATCCACACCCCCCTTACGGGGAGCCTGTGCAGCCCGCCACTGCCGGGGTCCCGGGATCCAGGGTCAACTCCTCCGGGAGAACGCACGGCGCGCCTCAGGCTGGTGCAACGTCCCGCCGGCCTCTGCCGCCACGGGCTCGCCCCGCACTCCGTACCCCTACCTCCCCCCAGTCTGAGTGAGCCAGAGCCCCTGAATCAGCGGCTCCTTTAACCCCGTCCTGTCTGAGCGAAGAGCAGACACCCTCCGGTGACCTACACGCAGAGGCGGGGCCAAATCCAAAGCTGAGCCCCTGGGAGCTGTGAGAACAAAGAAGAAAGAGAAATCTCTCCCAGCAGCCTCAGAAGCAGCGGATTAAAGCTCCACAATCAACTTGTTGTACCTGCATCTGTGGAATACATGAATAGACAACGAATCATCCCTAATTGAGGAGGTGGACGTTGAGAGCAAGATTTATGATTTTTTCCCCTTTTCCTCTTTTTGTGAGTGTGTATGTGTATGCTTCTGTGTGAGATTTTGTCTGTATAACTTTGCTTCCACCATTTGTCCGAGTTCTATCCGTCCATTTTGTTTTTGTTTTTTTTTTCTTAATATTTTTTATTTTAATAACTTTATTTTATTTTATCTTACTTTATTTTATCTTCTCTTTCTTTCTTTCTTCCTTCCTTCTTTCCTTCCTTCCTTCCTTTCTTTCTTTCTTTCTTTCTTTCTTTCTTTCTTTCTTTCTTTCTTTCTTTCTTTCTTTCTTTCTTTCTACTTTTTCTACCTTTTATTCTGAGCCGTGTGGATGAAAGACTCTTGATGCTACAGCCAGGAGTCAGTGCTGTGCCCCTGAGGTGGGAGAGCCAACTTCAGGACACTGGTCCACAAGAGACCTCCCAGCTCCACATAATATCAAATGGCGAAAATCTCCCAGAGATCTCCATCTCAATGCCAGCACCCAGCTTCACTCAACGACCAGCAAGCTACAGTGCTGGACCCTATGCCAAACAACTAGCAAGACAGGAACACAACACGACCCATTAGCAGAGAGGCTGCCTAAAATCATAATAAGTCCACAGACACCCCAAAACACACCACCAGACGTGGACCTGCCCACCAGAAAGACAACATCCAGCCTCACCCACCAGAACACAGACACTAGTCCCCTCCACCAGGAAGCCTACACAACCCACTGAACCAACTTTAGCCACTGGGGACAGACACCAAAAACAACGGGAACTATGAACCTGCAGCCTGCAAAAAGGAGACCCCAAACACAGTAAGATAAGCAAAATGAGAAGACAGAAAAACACACAGCAGATGAAGGAGCAAGATAAAAATCCACCAGATCTAGAAAACTAAGAGGAAATAGGCAGTCTACCTGAAAAAGAATTCAGAATAATGATAGTAAAGATGATCCAAAATCTTGGAAATAGAATAGACAAAATGCAAGAAACATTTAACAAGGACCTAGAAGAAATAAAGATGAAACAAGCAATGATGAACAACAAAATAAATGAAATTAAAAATACTCTAGATGGGATCAATAGCAGAATAACTGAGGCAGAAGAATGGATAAGTGACCCAGAAGGTAAAATAGTGGAAATAACTACTGCAGAGCAGAATAAAGAAAAAAGAATGAAAAGAGCTGAGGACAGTCTCAGAGACCTCTGGGACAACATTAAACGCACCAACATTCGAATTATAGGGGTTCCAGAAGAAGAGAAGAAAAAAAAAAGACTGAGAGAATATTTGAAGAGATTATAGTTGAAAACTTCCCTAATATGGGAAAGGAAATAGTTAATCAAGTCCAGGAAGCACAGAGAGTCCCATATAGGATAAATCAGAGGAGAAATACACCAAGACACATATTAATCAAACTGTCAAAAATTAAATACAAAGAAAACATATTAAAAGCAACAAGCAAAAAACAACAAATAACACACAAGGGAATCCCCATACGGTTAACAGCACATCTTTCAGCAGAAACTCTGCAAGCCAGAAGGGACTGGCAGGACATATTTAAAGTGATGAAGGAGAAAAACCTACAACCAATATTACTCTACCCAGCAAGGACCTCATTCAGATTTGATGGAGAAATTAAAACCTTTACAGACAAGCAAAAGCTGAGAGAGTTCAGTACCACCAAACCAGCTTTACAACAAATGCTAAAGGAACTTCTCTAGGCAAGAAACACAAGAGAAGGAAAAGACCTACAATAATGAACCCAAAACAATTAAGAAAATGGGAATAGGAATATACATATCAATAATTACCTTAAATGTAAATGGACTAAATGCTCCCTCCAAAAGACACAGATTGGCTGAATGGATACAAAAACAAGACCCATATATGTGCTGTCTACAAGAGACCCACTTCAGGCCTAGAGACACATACAGACTGAAAGTAAGGGGATGGAAAAAGATATTCCATGCAAATGGAAACCAAAAGAAAGCTGGAGTAGCAATTCTCATATCAGACAAAATAGACTTTAAAATAAAGACTATTAGAAGAGACAAAGAAGGACACCACATAATGATCAAGGGATCGATCCAAGAAGAAGATATAACAATTGTAAATATTTATGCACCCAACATAGGAGCACCTCAATACATAAGGCAAATACTAACAGCCATAAAAGGGGAAATTGACAGCAACACACGCATAGTACGGGACTTTAACACTCCACTTTCACCAATGGACAGATCATCCAAAATGAAAATACATAAGGAAACACAAGCTTTAAATGATACATTAAACAAGATGGACTTAATTGATATTTATAGGACATTCCATCCAAAAACAAAAGAATACACATTTTTCTCAAGTGCTCATGGAACATTCTCCAGGATAGATCATATCTTGGATCACAAATCAAGCCTTGGTAAATTTAAGAAAATTGAAATTGTATCAAGTATCTTTTCCAACCACAATGCTATGAGACTAGATATCAATTACAGGAAAAGATCTGTAAAAAATACAAACACATGGAGGCAAAACAATACAATACATAATAACGAAGTGATCACTGAAGAAATCAAAGAGGAAATAAAAAAAATACCTAGAAACAAATGACAATGGAGACACAGCAACCCAAAACCTATGGGATGCAGCAAAAGCATTTCTAAGAGGGAAGTTTATAGCAATACAATCCTACCTTAAGAAACAGGAAACATCTCAAATAAACGACCTAACCTTGCACCTAAAGCAATTAGAGAAAGAAGAACAAAAGAAACCCAAAGTTAGCAGAAGGAAATAAATCATAAAAATCATATCAGAAATAAATGAAAAAGAAATGAAGGAAATGATAGCAAAGATCAATAAAACTAAAAGCTGGTCCTTTGAGAAGATAAACAAAATTGATTAGCCAGACTCATCAAGAAAAAAAGGGAGAAGACTCAATAAAATTAGAAATGAAAAAGGAGAAGTAACAACTGACACTGCAGAAACACAAAAGATCATGAGAGATTACTACAAGCAACTCTATGCCAATAAAATGGACAACCTGGAAGAAACGGACAAATTCTGAGAAAGGCACAACCTGCCAAGACTGAATCATAGAAAATATGAACAGACCAATCACAAGCACTGAAATTGAAACTGTGATTAAAAATCTTCCAGCAAACAAAAGCCCAGGATCAGATGGCTTCACAGGCGAATTTTATCAAACATTTAGAGAAGAGCTAACACCTATCCTTCTCAAACTCTTCTAAAATATAGCAGAGGGAGGAACACTCCCAAACTCATTCTATGAGGCCACCATCACCCTGATACCAAAACTACACAAGGATGTCACAAAGAAAGAAAACTACAGACCAATATCACGGGTGAACATAGATGCAAAAATCCTCAATAAAATACTAGCAAACATAATCCAACAGCACATTAAAAGGATCATGCACCATGATCAAGTGGGGTTTATTCCAGGAATGCAAGGATTCTTCAATATACGCAATTCAATCAACGTGATACACCATATTAACAAAATGAAGGAGAAAAACCATATGATCATCTCAATAGATGAAGAAAAAGCTTTCGACAAAATTCAACACCTATTTATGATAAAAACCCTGCAGAAAGTAGCCATTGAGGGAACTTTCCTCTACATAATAAAGGCCATATATGACAAACCCACAGCCAACATCGTCCTCAATGGTGAAAAACTGAAAACATTTCCATTAAGATCAGGAAGAAGACAAGGTTGCCCACTCTCACCACTCTTATTCAACATAGTTTTGGAAGTTTTAGCCACAGCAATCAGAGAAGAAAAGGAAATAAAAGGAATCTAACTTGTAAAAGAAGAAGTAAAGCTGTCACTGTTTGCAGATGACATGATACTATACATAGAGAATCCTAAAAATGCTACCAGAAAACTACTAGAGCTAATCAATGAATTTGGTAAAGTAGCAGGATACAAAATTAATGCACCAAAATCTCTGGCATTCCTATACACTAATGATGAAAAATCTGAAAGTGAAATCAAGAAAACACTCCCATTTACCATTGCAACAAAAAGAATAAAATATCTAGGAATAAACCTACCTAAGGAGACAAAAGACCTGTATGCAGAAAATTATAAGACACTGATGAAAGAAATTAAAGATGATACAAATAGATGGAGAGATATACCATGTTCTTGGATTGGAAGAATCAACATTGTGAAAATGACTCTACTACCCAAAGCAATCTACAGATTCAATGCAATCCCTAACAAACTATCACTGGCATTTTTCACAGAACTAGAACCAAAAATTTCACAATTTGTATGGAAACACAAAAGTCCCCGAATAGCCAAAGCAATCTTGAGAAAGAAAAATGGAGCTGGAGGAATCAGGCTCCCTGACTTCAGACTATACTACAAAGCTACAGTAATCAAGAGAGTATGGTACTGGCACAAAAAACAGAAAGATAGATCAATGGAACAGGTTAGAAAGCCCAGAGATAAACCCATGCACATATGGTCACCTTATCTTTGATAAAGGAGGCAGGAATACAGTGGAGAAAGGACAGCCTCTTCAATAAGTGGTGCTGGGAAAACTGGACAGGTACATGTAAAAGTATGAGATTAGATCACTCCCTAACACCATACACAAAAATAAGCTCAAAATGGATTAAAGACCTAAATGTAAGGCCAGAAACTATCAAACTCTTGGCGGAAAACATAGGCAGAACACTCCATGACATAAATCACAGCAAGATCCTTTTTGACCCAACTCCTAGAGAAATGGAAATATAAACAATAATAAACAAATGGGACCTAATGAAACTTCAAAGTTTTTGCACAACAAAGGAAACCATAAAGAAGACCAAAAGACAACCCTCAGAATGAGAGAAAATATTTGCAAATGAAGCAACTGACAAAGGCTAATCTCCAAAATTTATAAGCAGCTCATGCAGCTCAATAACAAAAAAACAAACAACTCAATCCAAAAATGGGCAGAAGACTTAAATAGACATTTCTCCAAAGAAGATATACAGACTGCCAACAAACACATGAAAGAATGCTCAACATCGTTAATCATTAGAGAAATGCAAATCAAAACTACAATGAGATATCATCTCACACCTGTCAGAATGGCCATCATCAAAAAACCTAGAAACAATAAATGCTGGAGAGGGTGTGGAGAAAAGGGTACACTCTTGCACTGCTGGTGGGAATGTGAATTGGTACAGCCACTGTGGAGAACAGTATGGAGGTTCCTTTAAAAACTACAAAGAGAACTACCATATGCCCCAGCAATCCCACTACTGGGCATTTACCCTGAGAAAACCATAATTCAAAAAGAGTCATGTACCAAAATGTTCATTGCAGCTCTATTTACAATAACCTGGAGATGGAAACAACCTAAGTGTCCATCATCGGATGAATGGATAAAGAAGATGTGGCACATATATACAATGGAATATTACTCAGCCATAAAAAGAAACAAAATTGAGCTATTTGTAATGAGGTGGATGGACCTAGAGTCTGTCATACAGAGTGAAGTAAGTCAGAAAGAGAAAGACAAATACCGTATGCTAACACATATATATGGAATTTAAGAAAAAATAATGTCATGAAGAACCTAGGGGTAAGACAGGAATAAAGACACAGACCTACTAGAGCATGGACTTGAGGATATGGGGAGGGGGAAGGGTGAGCTGTGACAAAGCGAGAGAGTGGCATGGGCATATATACACTACCAAAGGTAAGGTAGATAGCTAGTGGGAAGCAGCCGCATAGCACAGGGAGATCAGCTCGGTGCTTTGTGACTGCCTGGAGGGGTGGGATAGGGAGGGTGGGAGGGAGGGAGAGCAAGAGGGAAGAGACATGGGAACATATGTATATGTTTAACTGATTCACTTTGTTATAAAGCAGAAACTAATGCACCATTGTAAAGCAATTAGACTCCAATAAAGATGTAAATAAATAAATAAAAGAGCCCATGACTAGAATAGACCCCCTAATAAGAGTGTCTCCTGGTTTCTTCTCTTCAAAGTGTGGTCTATGAACCAGCAACCTGTGCACCACCTGGAAGCTTGTTAAAAATTCAGATTCCCTGGGCCACACCCCATTGTTGGTCAATCTAAGTTTTATCAAGAAGGATCAAGAACAGTTAGAAATCAAAGTTGTGCCCAAAAAGGAGTGGAAAAGGAGCAGCTGTCGGAGAGAACATGCAAAGGCCATGGTGGAAATTTTTCAACTCTGAAGTCCTTCAGGGTCTCTCACGTTACTAAGGCTGAGTTCTGAGGTAGGGTCTTGTCTTTTCTATTTGGTTTAGTTGTTGTTTTGTTTGTTGGCTTGTTTTTTTAACTTTTTATTTTATATTGGACTACAGTTGATTAACAATGTTGTGTTACTTTCAGGTGTCCAGCCAAGTGATTCAGTTATACATATACATGTATCTATTCTTTTCCAAATTCTTTTCCCATTTGTGTTGTTACATAATATTGAGCAGAGCTCCCTGTGCTATACAGTAAGTCCTTGTATGGAGTTCCCTGGTGGGCCAGTGGTTAGGACTCCACACTTTCACTGCCGAGGGCACAGGTTTAATCCCTGGTTGTGGAACTAACATCCCACAAGCTGAGCAGTGTGCATGCCCCCCCACCCCCCAAAAAAGTTTGTTTTTATTTAGATAATTTGACCTGCCCCAGCTAGACTTTTGACCCTAGGAGTCAGAGAAGCCTATCACGGGAATCAAAGGAAGGTGAGTTCCGAGGAAGAAAAAATTTAAGTGCTATGACGGAAGCAAAAAGGATTTTCATTAGAAGATTCATGCTGCTTAATAGGTGCTCAATGAATAGTCACTAATATTTCACTTGCCAGCAATAACATTACACTTTCTGAAAGAAAAGAGGCTAAAAAAAAATAGATTTCCATCCATTAAGTATCTACTATGTTCCAAACACTGTACTGGACATTTTTAGTTCTTTTTAAAAATTCTATTTATTTGTAAAAAGTGGCCCCATTGAATGTTCTTGCCTGTTTGAACTCCACTGTACCACATGCTGTATTCCTTTGACCAGAATGGGGCAGGTCAGCCCCTCAGTGGGGTACCTGGCCTGCCTGCCCCCTTGGCTTTGTCCTGATCACTGCAGCTACATTCTCCATGTTTGTATAACTTCTTATCCGTAACACTCTCCACTTCTAGTGCTAATCTTGTGTATTAAAATAAAATAGCAAATATGCTGAGTGGAGCACACAGTACAAAATGATACTTGTAATATCAAGCACTTTCCAAAGTGTATAATATTTGCATTAGGTCATCAAATATATTCCCTACTGTGGAAGAGAGCTTTTATTCTCTGCTTTCCCCTAACATGTTTCATCTCTCACAAGTGAAAATATCCTTATCTCTACTAAGCCATTCTTATGTAATCTTCTCCCTGCATCTGTTACTATTCATAGGGGAAAATAATATCACTCTATATGAGCAGAGATAAATCCTAAGCAAAACATATTACAACTGCATTTGTCTAGAGCAGTGTTCCCTGTAAACATGGAGGGTGCAAGCCTTCAAATTCCTTCATTGTTTACAGGTCCAAAAGTAGGATTCCTACTAGAATCAGGACGCTCAAAATTGAAAATTAAAAGGCACACTCTGAGTCTAGCTGGATATCTTCCACCATGCTACTTTAAAGAATATAGAAAAGAGAAGGGAAAGGCAGGTGGTACATTTTTAACTGGCAGCTGAACATTTGCTTGGCTTAAAGTCAAATGAAATAACATAATGCTAACTGACTGGTATACTTTTCCCTGATCCTTTTAAATTCCTCTTTCTCAAATTCTTTGTGACATTTAAATATCCTACAAATTAATCAATGTTATGAAACAATGAGATGGTTGTGAATGAAGACATTTAGCAGCAATAATCATAATAAGATGGCGACCTTTTCCTGAGTATTTAGGATGTTCTTTGACTTTACCTGAATCATCATCCAGTCTCATGAAAACTTTAAGAGATATAATAGTACTCCCATTTTATAGATGAAGAAACTGAGGCTGAGAGAAATGAAACGATTTGCCCAAGGTCCCAGAGATAAATAGAGGGAAGACAAATTCAAACTCAGTTTTGTCTGTTTGTATGTTTGTTTTGCTCCAAAGCCAATGTTCTCTTTACCTTGGCCCCCAATAATCATGTTATCTACAGCCTCTTTCCTTATTTCTATATCTCTATAGAGCGCTCCCTAAAACTTTTTCAGGTTTTCTTGCTGGGAAGAAACGCCAATGAGAGTACCACTGGGAAAGGACTCTTTCCGACTCCGCTGTTCACAGGCTGACTCCCACGTGGTTGGTGCTCAGTCAGTGTTAAATAATAACAGTTCAAACCCCGTAATGATCAAGCCGGAAGTGCCTCCCTCTTTAAACTTTTTAATGACTTCATAAGGTTCTTTTCTGTGAATTGTTTAATCACAAATTTCAGTTAGTGCTATTTACATGCTCTTTTTCAACTTTTGAATACAGACATTTCTATTTTGCCAAGCTTTTGGAAATGCCAAATTAGAAACAAGCTTATTGTCTTCCACACAACTTTTGCAGTGTGAAGAATGAAAAATGCCACCAGAGTGCCTGCGTGCCTAAGAGGGAAAAAGAAAGGGAAAGAATCCATGTTAAGTCATCTGAAGAACGCCACCTTAGATGAAATGCTTCAAAGGTGGAAAGCCGTTCTTTCCATATTGAAAAACACCCGCCATGCCACCTGAAGAGCACTAACAGACAAACCAAGGTAGAAACTCCAGGGGAAGCAAGGGGTCATTGAATGACATAAAACTGGCAGGCTTTTGTGCAGGGGTGAGTGAGTGAGTGACTTGCTCTTTAAAGGAATAATCAGTCTCCGGCACTAAAATGTGAGATTAGAAAACAAAAATTTCTCTTTGCCCTGGAGGATTAAGAGGAAGATACGTACATGAAGTTTGAGCTTGGTGTTGTCACTATTTTATGATAAACCATCTGTACAGACACTATCACAGAAAGCATTAGACAGGCTCTCTGCCCGAAAACTTTTGAACTGGAAGTTCACCTCCAGGAAGTTGAATTTTTTTTTTTTAATTGAAGTGTAGTTGATATACAATGTTTTAGGTGTACGGCAAAGTGATTCAGTTATACATACACCTATATATCTATTATTTTTCAGATTCTTTTCCATTATAGTTTATTATAAGGTATTGAATAGAGTTCCCTGTGCTATACAGATTTTTGTTGTTTATCTATTTTATATAGTGTGTCTGTTAATTCCAAATTGCAAATTTGTCCCTCCTCCTGAAGTTGAATTCTTGAACCGTCACCCAAACTGAGAAATGTATGTCCTTCTCACAAAACCTTTCTGATGTTTTGGGAAATTCAAACATGACAGGGAATTCCCTGGCGGTACTGTGGTTAGGACTCCGTGCTTTCACTGCAGAGGGCTTGGGTTCAATAGCCAGCTGGGGAACTAAGATCCCAAAGGCTTCGCAGCCAAAAAAAAGGCAAATCATTTACTCCCAATGGCTACTAATTATACAAACTTTGCTACTGTTTACAATGGCATAGGTACTCAGGGTATGAAAAGCCTTAAAAGAAAGCTTAAGGAAATCCAACAGAAAGCCTTCAATATGTATTGTCAAAGGTGATTCCATTTGTTTCTGAGGATGCCTTTGAGCTCTTAAACCTAGCAATATCCAAGGAGTAAAGGGATTATTAGATGAATAAGAAGGGAGTAAAAGATATAAAACAGAGGCTTACAACTGGCCAGGCCCTCTGAAAACTTTTATTTGGCTCACGCAATGCTTCTTAACATTTTATATATTTTTCCCCACACTTAAAAGTTAGAAAATTCTACGTAAAATCCAGATTAGACCTCCTTTAAATAGCAGAAGATCTGGAAAAGTTAGCACATGGTTCCGCAGGGCAGTAAGCAGCAGGGCTGAGAACAGTTTGCTCCCCCCTTCCACTTTCGTAGAAAGGGCCCCTGTTCTTCAGTTTTTCACAACTCCCTGGAAACAACACCCAACCTGGTTGATTTATTTCTATGCTCTCTCTGGCTCCTGTGAGCATTTAAGCATTTACAATCTTTGTTGCAAGCATTAGTGAGGGAATACAAGTGGTGTGTATCTGAGAACTCTTTGACTTAAAGATTTTAGGATATTTATTGGATATATATGAGCACAGTGATAGACTAAAAAGCTCCCATATTCGGAGTTAAATGACATGGCTTTGATTCTACTTCTACCCTTAATTAGCTGAGTGCTCTGAAGCAAATTATTTTAACCTCTTGGACTTGGATTTCTTCGTTAGTAAAACAAAGTTATTGTGTTACCTTTAGGGTCCCTGCAGGTCTAGAAGCCTGTACCTGTTATGTGGCTAAACCATAAGAGCCAGGGGTCAAGTTGAGGTCTAAGTCACCTCTTACTATCCTAATGACACCTTGTACATGCTGAGAGAAGAATGATTTTAGCTTCCTCTAAATAGTAAAATTCTTAGGGAAAGGAGTACAGAAGTCATAGTTCCTTTAGAATACCACCAAAAAATGAGAGATTTAATTCAATCCTATCCAATCTTACTCAAAAGATAATTTAATATACAAATAATAACAATTCTGTCTGACAGAGATCCATCTATTATGGGTTGAATTGTCCCCAACCCCCTATAAAAAAAGATATAAGTCCAACCCCTAGTGTTTCAGAATGACCTAATTTGGAAATTGGGTATTTACAGAGGTAATTAAGTTAAAGTGAGGTCTAGTGGGCCCTAATCCAATATGACTGGTGTCCTTATAAAAAGGGGAAAGTTGGACACAGACAGACACACATACAGATGTGAAGAAACATGGAGAACACGATCTACAGGCCAAGGAATGTCCAAGGCTATTAGAATGTAGGAGAAAGATATGGAACAAATTCTCTCTCACAGCCCTCAGAAGGAACCAACCCTGTCTTAAACTTGGACTTTCAGCCTCCAGAACTATGAAACAATAAATTTCTGTGTAAGCCATCCAGTGTGTGGTACAGGCATACCTCAGAGATATTGCAATCCAGTTCCAGACCACTGCAATAGAGAGTGTCACACAATATTTTTTTTTGGTTTCCCAGCACATATAAAAGTTATATTTACACTATACTGTAGTCTATTAAGTCTTCAATAGCATTATATCTAAAAACATTTATATACCTTAATTAAAAAACATTTTATTGATAAAAATGCTAACCCTCATCTGACCCTTCAGTGAGTCGTAATCTTTTTGCAATAGTAACATCAAAGATTCACTGGTCACAGATCATCATCACAAATATAATAATAACGAAAAAGTTTGAAATATTATGAGACAGTGACACAGAGACACAAAGTGATAAAATGCCGTTGGAAAAATGACACCAATAGACTTACTCAATGCAGGGTTGCCACAAACTTTCAATTAAAAGAAATGAAATATCTGCAAAGAGCCGTAAAGTGAAGCACAATGAAATGAGGTATGCCTGTACTTTGTTATAGCAGCCCTAACAAACTAATATACCATCTTACATCCATCTACCCCCAGCTGACAAGAGACATAGCTGTTCCTGGGGTGGGGGCGGGGGGGGGGGTGGGAAGACCCAGGACAGAAAGGAAATAGCATCCTTGTGACCTCTGCAGAAACATAATGCAGACCACCTTGGCTTTTCCAATTGTTCATCTCCAGGTTATGAACAAGGGCTGGTATGTACTGGTTCCTAGTAACTCTTCTGAATCTTGAAACTGCTTCTTAAACTGGATCCAAGACCAGCTACATAATCTGCAGAACCCAGAGAAAAATGAAGATGCAGGGCCTCCTGTTAGAAAATTATTAAAAATTTCAAGATGGTGATCGGAACGCATTGAAACATGCATGGAGCACTATCTGACGCACGGGTTGCACACCTAGGAAGCCGGCCATGACTGGGTCCCTTCAAGCATTTGAGAAAGCCACTAACATCTTCACTCTCCTTTCTTTGCTGGGTAATTCTGGAATGTATCTTGCCTCTTTGTAGAGCATTTTTGACTTGCTCATGGTTGGTCAAGTCCAAGTTTTCTAGCAAATTATCATCTCTTTCCACAAGTACATTTATTTGCCAATTGTGCTGAATCCATTCAATGTCTCAGCTACTGTGCTAGCTCCAAAAAAAGTCACATGGAACCTCGTCTGAAATCATGTATAAGTTAGAGGCAGAAATAACTGCAACATAAGGAAATGTGTGATTAGTAAAATAGAAATAAGATTGCACTCTAGATGTTCAAAGAGGAAGAGTTTACTTCCAGATAGAAGAGGCAATATTGGATGGACCCTTAAGAGAATGGATTGGATTTTGTTACACATTTATGAAGACAATCCAGGTAGAAGAACTAGTACATACAAAAGCACAGAGATGGTGCACAATGAAATACATTTGAGGAATATGGGCATTTTGGTGTAAGTGGAAACATTATGGAGCCATTTGGGGGTAAACCCAGAAAAATGGGGTAGGAGTAAGTCAGGAGGGCTTTTCCTGTCTAGGAAGCTAATGGTGCATGAGAACTGATTAATTAAACTTCAAATTAAGTTTATGTCTGACAATGATGGCATCAACCTTGCAGGTGTACATAAGTCTATCCTACCAAGTTTTGCTGAACACTACTATTTTATTCCCATGGGGGGGGAACTTTATAAAAAATCTTGGGCCCTCCTAAAACAGAGGAAATCCCACCATCTTTGGGTTCTTCTGATAAGCTGATGCCCACCTAAATGTGTCCTATCAGGTCACATCATACTAGGTTGCAATTACTTGGTTACAAGTCCATCTTCTCCACTAGACTATGAGTTCCTCAAATTCAGAGACTGTGTCTTATAATCCTTTTCTACTCCTACATTTGGCAAAATGCCTAGTACATGATGAATGTTTAGTAAATATTTGTTAAATGACTAAACAGAGATTGCTGCTATATGTGTTTGCCCCCATCTAAACAATTCCCTTTGATCTGCTCATAAGTGAAAGGTATTAAATAAGAAATTGGAATGAAAAGACTCTCATCTAGCTCTAGCTGTGAACAATAGCTAATTGTTTTACTTTCCAGTACATTCTGTTTCCCATACCTATGATGCTTTGCCTTCCGGTCTGGTTTCATCATCCTTCAGTGTCCTCCTGGTGCCTGGTTGCCGAGTTACATGGTACCATTGTTTTCCTACACTTGGCACTGGGAAGTCACCTCTATGGAGATGAAGATGAGGGACTCCAGGTGTGTTTAGCTACATCAAGGACAGCCTTAGTGTGAGTATAACATCCGTTTCCTGTACAAAATGGCCCCCTGACGTTCAGTTGAAGATTCAACTTTGGAAGGCCATAAGCTTGAAAGGTAATACGGAACAGAGGCAATGTGATATCACCCTACTGCCTCAGGAATTCCTCTTCTGTGTAATACTAAAAAGTCATTTTAATGTGTCCTCCTGCTATTCTGTCTTGCTTGTGGCGTCTTTGTTAATTTATTTTTTCTGAGAGAGCGTTTGATGGTGTTTTACCTTAGGGCTCACTTCAGGTGTGGAAGTAGGGAGAAAATTCCTCTGTGGAAGACTTTGTTATTTGGTTTTTGAATGGAAGGCTCTGTGACATAAAGAGTATTAACTGTCTATTTTGATAAAAACTGCCTGCAACACAGGCTGGTAGGTAGGAAGTTTTCAGATGGTGTCATGATGTGAGACACTTACTGTGACATCTGAGGACCCAGTGGTGTTCCCACCACTGCATACTGGACCTCACGCCACTTACAAGGAACAATTTTAAATCACTTTGATTTTAAAGCAATTTGAAATCAGGGTGAACATCAGAGCACAGTTTTATCATTTTTAAAAATGTATATGGTGTAGCCCCTGAGTTAGGCAGTCAAGGGAAGAAAAAACACATCTTTGGAAAGATAGTGAAGCAGACTTGGAATGAAGAGGGACGTCTCAGGCTCCCTGGATCTGGAGCCTAGCAAGGTGCTTAGTTTCCAGGGTTCAGCATCCTCATCTTTAAAACAAAACAATAAAAATGACTACCTTATGGGCAGTTCAACAAAACAGCACTCAACAAATTACTTGATGCTAAGCACATATTAATTACTCAAATGATTATCATACTTAGCATTGGTTGTGGAGTCTGGCACCTTGAGTGATTTGAATCCAGTTTGCTCCACATCTACTGATCATATAGCCTTGGGCATAACTTCTCTTTGCCTCAGTTTCCACTTCTATCACATTGGATAGAACGTTCTTTTAGGACTGGGGTGAGTATGAAATGAGTGGATGTCTATGTAAAGTATTTGGCAGAGTGCCTGGTATGTAGCAAGCACTCAATAAATGTAAACTATTATTGTTACTATTACTGTTACTGCTAAGATCATTCAAAAGGCAGGATCAATGTTCCCGGAGAAAAGGAAAATGGCCTATTGTAGGCATTTTGAAGATTCTTCTGAGGACAAAGAAGCAAAGAGCTGACAATTAGATGATACCAAAGGTACAAAACTTCAAAAAATGTTATATTCCTTAAAAAAAATTATTTTGAAACAATTTTATATTTGCAGAAGATTTGCAAAGATAGTATAGTGTTTCCCTGTATATCTTTCACCCAGCTTCCCCTAACATTAACATTTACATAATCATGATACAATGATCTAAAGAAATTAACACTGGTACAATACCATTAACTACATTACAGACTTTATTCTGATTTCACCAGTTTTCCACTAATGTCCTTTTTTCCATTCC
Source organism: Tursiops truncatus (assembly GCF_011762595.2). Taxonomy (NCBI): domain Eukaryota; kingdom Metazoa; phylum Chordata; class Mammalia; order Artiodactyla; family Delphinidae; genus Tursiops; species Tursiops truncatus. Next base: position 8,193,982 of record NC_047037.1, read on the forward strand.
AAGGTCCAATCCAGGATCCACATTGTACTAGATTCTCTGTCTCCTTCGTCTCCTCTAATCTAACTGACATTCCCTCAGTTTATCATTGTCTTTCATGACCTTGACCTTTTGAAAAATAAAGGTCAGATAATTTGTAGATTGTCCCTAGATTTGGGTTTGTCTGGTGTTTGCTCATGATTGACAGGGATGATGAAATTTTGGGAAGAATACCACAGAGGTGGGGTGCTTCCTCAGCTCATCAGATCAGAAGGCACCTGATATATGCTTTGTTACTGGTGATGCAGTAGCTAGGGCCAGCCCTCACCCAAGGGGAGAAGACATAATCTCTGCCTTGTGGAGGGCAATGTATCAAAGAATTCATGAACATATAAATAAAACCAGCACAGTAATTAATACATATTTTAAGGAGAAATCATTTGTGGTGATGCTAAAGTTTCTTCTTAAACTTTTACCCACTAATTTTTAGCATTCATCATTATAGCTTGCCTGCAGCAACTTTCGCTATAATGTTCTAGCGATAATTTTCTATGTCCCTCATTCTGTCTATATTTATTCATTGGAATTTCTCTGAAAGGAAGACGTGACCTATCTTATTTATTTACACAAGCATGGATTCATCAGTGTGTATTTTATCTTTTGGGCTATAATCCACTACTATATTATTTTTTTGCTCAAATTGTTATAGCTTTGGTCATTGGGAAATTTTTTAAGTTGCTTTTCCTTTTCTCATTTTCTTACTTTTTGAAACAACAAGATGCTCTGGTCTCATCTTATACTTTTCCCTGCCCTCAACCTTTTCTTCAAGGAGACCTGATTCCTTCTGTTGGAGAATGCTTTTTAGAAACCAAGTTCTGGGTGTTAAATAGGGTGTCACTGCTAAGAGGCCTTCTCAGGGAATATATGTATGTATACTAACCAATGAATACACATACACACTTATATGCATCCAAATTTATTTTCATATCTAACTATATATATCTAACTGTATAGATATTAAAATAAACATGAGTTCATACTGATGTCCCTGAATCTCACCTAGAACCACAGGGTTCATTCTAACCTTCCCACTGATTATTTGTAAACTCATTTCTGGCAATGAGAAATCTGGCATTTGTTTTCTACAATATAGGTATTTATTTGTTCAATCCTAGTTTCAGAATTGCTAATCCATACCCCTGTGAGAAACAAATTTATCAACTAGAGTAAAGAGTTCATGTACAGTTTGGGTCTTCAGGCTTACCCCATCTAGTTAAAATATTGTTTTCCAAAGTTACATAGGTCAACTCCTTTCTTTCCTTGTCACTTTTAATAATTATATCATGTATTTATTTATCACAGTCTGTATTCCTTCTTGACTTCCACTGACATCCTGGTTATTTTATTCAATTTACATAAGTAAAACTTGTTCTTTGTGACGTCCATGTCTATGAATTTTGACAAATGCATAGAATTATACATCTACCATCATGATACCTTTCAGAAAATCACCCCCCTCCCCGCAAACTCCCTCCTGCTGCTCTTTTGAGTCAACCCCTCCCCCACTCACCCACCACCAGTCTGCTTTCCATTTCCATAATTTTTCCTTTTCCAGAATGTCATATAGGTAGAATCACACAACATATAGACTATTATTATCTGGCTTCTTTCATTTAAGAAAATGCATTTAAAATTCATTCATGCTGTTCATTCATGAATCAATAGTTGGTTGCTTTTTACTGCTAAGTAGTATTCCATCTTATGGATACACACAGCTTGTTTACCCATTCTCCTGTTGAAGGACATCTGGGTTGTCTCCAGTTCTTAGCAACTATGTATCAAGTCTTTATAAATGTTCACATACATGTTTTTGTGTGATTATAAGTTTTCAGTTCACTTGACTAGACACCTAAAAGTAGGATTGGTAAATCATTTGGCAGGTGCATGTTTAACTTTATAAGAAACTGCCGTGCTTCCCAATGTGGCTGTACCATCCTGCACTCCACTAGAACTAGAGGGCCCGTTGCCCTGCATCCTTATCAGCATTTGAAATTGTTGGCGTGGTTTTGTTTTATCTATTCTAATGTAATGGTATCCCATTGTGATCTTAATGTGCATTTCCCTAAAAACGAACTTCAATGTTTAACGTATTATCATAGGCTTATTTGCCCTCTATGTATGCCCTTTGGTAAAGTGCCAGTTCAGATTTGGCCCATTTTTTAAGTGGGTTGTTTGTTTTTATATTTTTGAGTTTTAAGATTTCTTTATATATTCTGGTTGTAAGTGTCTTGTAAGATATGTATTTTGCAAATGTTTTACCCCATTCTCTGGCCTTTCTTTCCATTCTCTGTTACCAAATGCAGGAAGTTCATGTGCCTGACACACACTGAGGTCAAACAAACTGAAACATTGGAGTTTGGAGCCGAGAAAGGTGTATTGCAGAGCCAAGCAAGGAGAATGGGTGGCTTATGCTCAAAACCCCAAACACCCCAATAGTTTTCAGGGAGACGTTTTTATAGGCAAAATTTGGGGTGAGGGCTGCAAGGTATGTGACTTTCTTCTGATTGGAGGGTGGTAAGGTAACAGGGCTGTGTTCCAGGAATCTTGTGCTCAGCCTGAAGTTACCATCCTCCACCTGGATGGGGACCTTGGTTCTGCAGAACTCAGAGATAGTGTTATGTGTATCCCTTGAGGAGGAACCAGGACCTGCCCCAAGGCTGCACTATTGTCTCTTGGCTGCTCCTCCTCTGTTTCTGCATTCCCTCACTTCTCTGATTAGTAAGAGTTTGAATCTGCTCTTTGGTGTTCAGGAAGGTCTAGGATGCTGAAGACTTTATCCTGCAAATAAGAAACCAGGGACTCTTTGTACCTGCGAGGACCCCATAGTGTCCTGCTCAGTTTATTATCAGCATCTTTCACAGAGTAGAATTTATAATTTTGATAAAGTTCAATTTATCAAATGCTTTTCTTTTTCAGATTGTGCTTTTGCTTTCATCACTAAAAAACTCTCTGCCAAACCCAAGGTCACGCCCATTTTCTTCTAGCAGTTTCATAGTTTTATACCTTACGTTTAAGTCAATGATCCATTTTTGAGTTATTTTCATATAATGTTGGAGCTATGTCAAGCTTCCTTTTACTTTATTTTATTTTTGCGTGCGGACGTCAAGTTATTTCCTCACCATTTGTTGAAAAGACCATCTTCTCTCCATTAAACTGCCTTTGCATATTTGTGCAAAAATGTGTTGACTATATTTATGTGAGTCTATCTCTGAGCTTCCTATTTAGTTTCCTGGTCTGCTGTGTGTCTTTTTGCCAATAGCACAGTGTCTATGTTATATCTGAGTCTGGTTCCGATGACTGACTTCTCTCTTTGGAGTGACTTTACTTGCCTTTGTATGTGTCTCATAATTCTGTTGAAAGTTGTTCATCTAGTGTAATATAGTAAATACTGAGGTAAATATTCTTTGAGCCTGTGTTAGGGGATCCACTGACCAAAACTACCCTCCCTGGCCGGGGACCATAGTAACCACTTGCTTGAGTTTTCTTACAATTGCTTGAGGTCCTGGTAAGGAATGTGGAACTAACAAGCTACCATCAACCAGAAGAATTTGGGAAAGGCCAAAAGGAGGGAGGAGACGCCAGTTCCTATGTCCTTCCAACCTCCCAGAATCCTTTTTGCTGGAATCCTTCTCGACTGAGCGATGTGCGTGCCACCAGGAAGGACCCTGAGTCAGAATGATTGGCCAGAGACAACCGGGAAACTAACACCATCACCATAAAACCCGAGACTGTGAGCCACGTGGCAGAGCAGTTCTGGGTTCCCTTACCCTCCTGCTCTCCTCCTGGGCGCCCCTTCCCAATAAAGTCTCCTGCTTTGTCAGCACATGTGTCTCCTCGGACAATTCATTTCCAAGTGTTAGACAAGAGCCCCTTGGGTTAGACACTTGGAGATGAGCACAGCTTTCCTTCTGTGAGGCCTTTAGTGTCAGATGTTTGTGAGACCTATTCAGGAGTTTTGCTGTTGCTGTGGTTACTCTCATCCCACCTCAGGCTTCATATCTTCTCTTCAGGCTGGGGCTGGCTGCCAGAGGTTATTTTCTCAGTGTCCACTTCCCTCTTGGATCTGGGTCTGCCCTTTGTGATGACCTCAAAGAAAATATGACCCTTGAAGCTCCCCCAGGTTTAGCCTGGTGTTGAAGGGTAGAGGACAGAGGGCATTTTCTGATGCTCTGATTAATCCTCAATTCCAGGCAGGCCCAGTGTCCCTCGTTCTGGTGGGAGATGGGGAGAAGAGAAGATGTACAAAGTCCCCTGCCCCTCCCGCAGCTGGCTGCTGGGCCCAGGGTGCACACATGCCCCTCCCCCAGAGGTAGAGGGGTTTTTCTCTTCTCTTCCCTCAGTTGCCATGAGAGTCCAGCAGTACATTAAGGTACCACTTTTGGCTGCCGTGCCTCAGATTAAGGCTTTTGTTCTTTAGGGAGACGGTTCTGGGGCAAGTTTCTGTTGTGGCTGCTGCTCCCCTCTCCCAGACACTCCCGCAAAGGAAGCTTTGAATGAACAACAGAGAGATGGAAACATTGGGAAGGTTTTCAATATAGGATCTGAGACAAGAGCAAGTGTACATTTCAGAAACACACAGAGACTGGTTTGGAGGGGGACAGGATGTGAAAAGGCCAGATACAAAGCTCTTGAAATAGTACAATATAGCAGGGTAAAAGGAAAATCAATTATCTTTAGAGCTGGTATCAAACTTCCTCTTAGGGAGGGAACTGTCTCTGTTCAGGAAAATCCCCTGGCAAGTCATTTAGTTATGAAAAGATAGACCCTCAGAAAAGAAGAGAAGAACAAAAGCTCTGCTGAATTTCTCGATAGAATCAAATGAAGTAAAATTTGAACTTGATTTGCTGAAATTGATGAGAATGGGAAAGAGAGGGAGGAAAGCGGATCAACACAGTGATTACAGAGCACCTTGTAGGGAGCTGAGAAGAGTGATATACCTGGGGGAGAGGATTATCTAAATGACATTTATGTATAAGGATTTCTAAAGTGCTAGTGTAAGGTGGTTTCTGTGATGTAAATGCCCTCTATTGCCCTGAATCTTCAATAAAGTCAGCCAACACACAACAAAGGGAGTGTTCTAGGGAATTGTGATTGTGGTGGGGTATGGGGTGTCTCGGTAGAGGCTGTTTCCATTCATTGCCTAATGGCAGTGGTCAAGAAGGAGGGCCAGAGAAGCCCCTAAAGTGAACAGATTCAGGGAAAGTAAGAATTCCACACCTGACACAAGCACAACAATTGAAGCTCCCAAAGGCAGGCACTGAACTTTTCACACATCAAAGATTTGGGCATTTGAGACAGGGTGATCTCAGTGAGCCCTTCAGCTCATAGTCAGAAGTGCATTCCCAAGGCCAGGAGTAGGATAACACTCAGGGATGGAGTATACAACTGGTGCATCTGTTGTATATATTATCTAATTTAAAATAATTTATATATATATATATATATATATATATATATATATACACACACACACATATAGTTTAATAAAGGCACAGCAAATTGAGTGTATCAAAATAAGCTGTTTGGGTCTCCAACTTGTACTATCAAGAGAAAGCACCAGTTAAGTCAACGTATTCAAACCACTTGGAATTATTTAAGAATGTCATTGTATATCTGTAAAAGAGAAAATACAGTTGAGGTTACTGTCAGAGAATGTTACTCTGGGAGAAGATAACACATAATTGTGAATTATGTTTAAAGTGGCATCAGTCTACTCCAGCAGGAAAATTGGGCATTTTCATAGGATGAAAGTAGAGATGGGAAATGGGAAAATCCAGGAGGACTGGGATTATGGCCATGCTTGGAACCACTGCTCCCAATATGAGTCTTACAAAGACACTTAAGTCCCACTGCACATAACATATCACTTGCAACAGGCAAATTGGGCATAAAATGCCAATTATTTTGCACCTGAGACACAAAAGCAAGACATATTACAAACAAGTGTATTTTGGGAGATTCTTTCAAAACAGTTAATCACTAACTTTGGCTCATAGTCTGTTGTATGAACTTCAGTACCAAACAAGAGGCAGTTGGAGTTACTGTCAACAACAGAAGCACTACATAAGAGAGTCAAAATTTTAAAAGAAAACCTCCTGTACATTTATACTGTAGGAATATGTCTTATAAACAAGGGAGAAAATGTCACTAAAAACTCAAGGTATTCTTGGAAATATTCATGTTCACATTGTCTTGGGTTTTTTCGTCTCCAAAATATCTCATGTCCTTTACTGAAACTAACATAGAGAATTATACTCCCCTGAATTCCCTTGAAATCGGTCTGTAATAGGGATACAACACCATTACCAATCCAAGCACATTGGAAAGTGAGCATTTTTTAAATTAATCCTGATAGACTTAATATTCTTTAGTGTCTGTGTTGATTTGGTTCCCTCAGAAGCAGTCCCTGACATGAGGATTTGAGTGCAAGAAGAACACTTGGAACACGATCCCAGGAAACCCTGGTAAGGGAATGGGGAAGTGAGACAAAAAGGAGGTAAAAGACAATAAAGTGTGCCTTATCAAGGAGATAATCGCTGTGGACAACAGAGACTCCATGCTCCTGGAGAGCACTGAGAGATAGTGTAGAACACACCTCAGTATTATCCCAACGGAGGGGCCTGAGGTCAGATGTATATCTGCCAACACCTCATGTGTCTGCTGAGGGTTGACTCTAGGGATATTAACTGCAATTTGCCCTGTGACTGGGCCACCCATCCTCCAGGGACCAGAAGAGCCCTTTGGAGAGAGTTGAAAGTGCTTGCCTAAGCAGCTTTGGGAGCTTGTAGAGGTAAATACTGAGAGGATGTACGTAGGGCACCCACGGCATCCTTGATGTCACTTGCGTGTCACTCACAAATGAATCGCAGAACTGTGGAATGAAAGGGATGTCCAAATCATAAGGAATCAAGTTCTTTCTACAGGTGGTTCTGCTGCTGCCTACCTGGTATAGGCCTCTATGCTTCTGTAGTAAGCACCTTATATTCTTTTCAGGGATGGAGAAAAGGAAGACTTACAAATGTGCTGCTGGTATTCCAGCTGAGCCCGTATGAAATTCATGCAGTTGTGTCTCAGGAAATGAGGGAAGGAGAGTGTGGCATGGTAGTGAATTCTGATACAAAGGGTAGCAGAAATGAGAAGTTGTGGAAACAGAGTCGATATTGTGCAGTCTGCTCCCCCCCCGGCCCCAAGGACTCATTCCCTGTTTGGCGGTTATATGAGAAACGGTGCCACAGTGAGAAAGGGAGGCTTCTTGGTTTTTCTGGCAAGAGCACAGTGTGGTCCTGAGGCTGTGAGGACCACTGGGAATCCATCACTTTGACAGGCTGGGTGCGGGCTTGCAGATATGAGAGCTGGGGGGCAGGCCCCTCAAGGCAAGCATCAGTAATTCAGGGGGAGGGGACCAAGTACCAGCCTCTGTGGCCAGAGCAATGCACCCCTCGCATGTGACTTCACAGGCCACGTACCACCGAGGGGGCAGCGTTTAACATGTGGGAGTGTAATAGGGAAGAACATTTTGTATCCTATTACAAGTTAATCACTAAAGTGATGTTGCCTATAAGCTTAAATTATACATCATGGCCCATCTCTGGGAACCCTGCTTCCTGGGTAATGAGCATTAAGCTAAAATACCTTTGTTAAGCTCACAGGAAGCATCCTGACCAGGTCCACCTGTGAATGACTGCCGGCAGGAAGAAATTAACACGTGCCCTCCCAGAGGCTGATGGGAACCAAGAAGTGCTTGGCTTTACTCCCTCTCCTTTTAGTATAAAAGGAGGCTAAATTCTAATTCAGGCAAGATGGTTCTTTGGGGGCAGCACCCCACTATCTCCTCGGTCAGCCGGCTTCCTGAATAAAGTCGTTATGCTTTGCCCCAACAGCTCGTCTCTCAATTGTTGGCCTGTCATGCAGGGAGCAGTACGAGCTGAGACTCGGTAATGGGAGAAATGTTCATGGACACCAGAGATACTGTCAACCACTCTTGGGAATAAATAGAGAAGCCTCGGAGACGGGATTGGGGTTACACTGGAGCTGGGTAGAGAAATGGGTGGGGTATCACCATGGAGTGAGGAACGACAAGGCTCAGATATTGGTTGTGGATTGTGGTGGGACTCCATGGTGGATCAGAGTTGGAGTGAAGTTCATGGATGAGAGAATCAGGACACGAGTGAGAAACCCAGTGGGGCTCTGGAATGGATATGGAGCAAGGATTTATTCCTTCAACAGATGTTGATTGAGCTTTTAACACTTGTCAGACATTGTTCCACACGCTGGGGATACATCACAAGAGAGAATGTTCCTGTTCTTATGGAGCTTACAGTTTAATGCAGCAGTAGTACTACATGTGCATGCTACTAGACAACTTTTTCTACTGTTTTAAGACATCTTTTAATGGTTAAACAATAATTATCTTTTAAAGTTATTCTCTTAGGATCAGATGTGGATTTTACATACTGGAATGTTCAAGGATGAAAATTTTTGTGTTGAAATTTAAGATGCACAATGTCTCCATTAGTCTAAGCTGTTCTTGGTAATTCCATTCCTTGGCATGTGATACAACCTGACCATTGTAACTTAAAGGGGAGTTTGCTAACGAGCTTCTGGAAAATGTTTTCCTTCTTGACAAAAAGACACTTAAGGAGAAATGTCCGCTTTTCTATCTCTCTACCTGGTTGTGTGAGAACATGGCATCTAGGACCACAGAGACCATCTTGTTTCTATGAGGAAACAAACGGAGGGGAAATGCCAATAAACTGAGGATGGAGAATGGACAGATAGAAAGAACCTGGGTCATTAGGATCATCTTTTGGCCACTGATTAATATATCCTGGAATTGCACCCGTTTTTGAACATATAAATTCTTCTCACGGTTTAATTCATTTTTAATGGCATATTCTGTTACTTACAGCCAGAAGCACACTAAGTGATGGACTTAGTGAGTTTACCAAAGAGTTAGTCATCTTTTAAGCATCAGTACCAAATGTTCAAAACTGCCTGGGTTTATATCACTGAAAACAGAAATGTGTTTCTTCACCTAAAGTAAATCTGTTTATATCAAAGTATTCCACAGACTGATTTTACTTGCTTTATTCTCATTCCTCTTGAAAGAGAAGGCTTGTAGTTTTCTCCATTGAGTTAAAAAAGTATAGATTGGATATACTAAATGTGCCCATTGATATATTTTTAATAATGCAGAAAAATAATAGTACTCAAGCCTAACTATTATAATAAACAGCTATCCAAATTCCCCATGAGGAATTTGTCATTTTTAGTAATTTGTTTAGTACTCAGGACACACCATCCTTTATCATACACTTTTAAGGTGCAGAGAATACCCTTTACATGTGTCTGCCACACCTCTCCTTCAACATGGTTGCCCCACTAGCCACTTACGCCATGGAAAAATATATATATATATCTGCCAGAGTCACTAAATGTAGGAAGCATCCCAAGGCAGTAAGAAAACTTCCAATTATACCCTGATGTAACTTCTTTTACAGTGTCTTTATATTCCCATAAATCAAAACAGGTGAATACTTAACACTCTCTTTGAAAAGTTATATTTTTTAAAAAAGGAAAGAATCAGTTTCTCTCACTGTGAGATTTTTACCGTTATCTTGTGAAGACCTTTCAAGACTTTTTCAGTATAAACTATGTCCGGAGAAATCTCAAAATATACGATCTGAATTGCAGATGACAAATGGCCTGGGTTTCCCATCATTCCAATGTTGTCAATTTGGTCTTCCTCTTCATTGACTCAGGACAGACAGTGGGACTCCAGACTCAGGTCTGCATTAAGTATTACATCCAGTAAATGAATTTATTTCCTTTACTAATATCATTGCATCAGGGAAACGTGGGGGAACACTGGCTTGGAAGAACATTCCTGGTAGCTGCAAACAGTTCCATTTCCTTCCTGTAGTCCCAATAAAGATGAAAAAAGAAAGAAAGAAACAATGAAGACAGAAGGAATACAACTTCATCTGTTTTAGAGTTCCCCTCCACAGTTTCACACCAACCCACTGCATGATAAAAATTGAACACTTAAAAGAGTGGGACAGTGTGGAGCCAGCAAGCCCTCCACCTCCACCTGCATACATTTCTCAGAACCACAGAGTTCACAGGTGTCACCCAGCGAGGTGTCTCTGATACTGGGTGCCAGCCCCCAATCTAATTTATTCCCTTCCCTAAAGCTTCCTTCCTCAGATGTGACAATCACACCTCCTCACCTTCCTCCTCCAAGAGCTTCCCTGATTTGTTTTCCCCTGCTTAAATCATCTGAAACCTGCCACGGCGTCGTAGTACCTCGCAGAAGAACAGATGCAGTCGGGTGCACCTGGGGACAGCTGCGGTCTGGACTCCGGGCCCCCATCAATTATCACCCCCCCTTACACTCGCCCTCCCCTCCGTCACGTTGCCACCTGTGCTTCGTGTATTCCTGAGATTCCTTGGGAAAAAAATGCAGCGAGTGGCATTCAGGAGGCTCTCTGATTCCCGCATAGTGTAGAGTCCATCCCTCTCTTTCAACGTGCTAATTGTAAATGCAGATACAAAGAAATGCCTCCAGAAAGCACAGGCTTCAAGCTCAACCCAGACAAAGGTGTAGCAGCTGCCGGGACTCAAACACTCTCAGATTTCAGTCTGAGGCACGCCTTGGATATGACTGCAGGCTCACAATCCCCTTGTCTTGGAGGGCAGAATTGGCCCAAGCAGGAGGCCATGACAGTGTCTGAGAGCCGCCCAGCCATGTGAAGTTTTTCAATATATTACAATTATTAAAACACCTGTGCTAAATAACCTGCTCCAGGATGAAGTGTTCTGAATCTCTGAAATTACTCATTTCTTAACTAGGCGGGCTTACTGATTGCACCTCTTGGTCGGCAGGAGAAAAAGGAGGCAAAGCCAGGTACAGAACGTCTTGAAGTTTCTTTTCACCTGCATTGCAAGGCATGACACACCTGCTTTGAAAGTCTTCTTCTCCTGCAATGCTAGTGAAAACCAATCCAGGTTTAAACGGTCCTAAAACGGCAACCATAGGCAGCCTGAAGAAGCCAGCCCAGGGATGAGAAGGTGCCGTTTATTTGGACTGAGATCGGAGTGGAAGAACTTCTTACTGACATCAGATGATTTGGAGAAAAATAATTTAGGGAGGAACCATGCAGCAATGACAGAAATGCAGTTTTAAGTGAATAAATTCCCTCCTGCTTCTCAAGATGTACTAAGTGCCCGTGTCATATGCTTAGTTTATTTTAAAGCCGCTGGTCACTTAAATCGAAAATCACACAGGTGGATGAAAAGTTCTCACAGGATTAGGAAATGTCTTTAAAAGATCCATGGCCACATGGGCTCTGTGACCATTGGCAAGGCTAGGACTTCAGCCTCTCTGCCCACGAGCCCGCAGCCTCCTGCCGTCTAAGTAGATTTCAGGCTCTAACAGTGTTTTTGCTTCCTTCAAATGAAATCTCTTCTTTGGTCAGGGTTTCTTTCCTAAGCAGTAGGGCTCAATTCAGGTATGGGCAAGTGATACAGGAACTGATGGAAGGAAGCCATGCACAGGTTCTAAGGAAGTTAAATTCTTGTCTAATCTCTAAAATTTCTTGAAGCATGAAAGGGCTCTGGGTCTGCCTCATCCCAGGGTTCTTTCTGTAGGGACTATGGTATGGTTCTGAGACCAGCTATAGTTACACCCACACTTGAACTTCTTAAGCACCCCTGGACTTAGAATCAAACCAGACCAAGCCAGATGGAACCCATAAATGCACCCCTTGACTCATTGCTATACCAACACAACCTAGAAACATACAAGTGAGTGCCATTAAGGCTCTGAAAACCTTCTCTCGAGAAATGTCTAATATTTCATCAGTGTTTGTGTTCCAAGAGCTATGCTCAGGCATTTTATATAAAATAATTTATTCCTCACGGCAAGCTGGTGCAGAAGCCACTCTTGGTTTTCCCATTTTATAAATGAAGAAGCTGAAACACAGGGTATATAGGTAACTTTCCCAAGGCCACAGACCTGGTGAATACTAGAACCAGAAATGGTCCCACACATTCTAACTCCAAAGCCTTTACTCTTTTAACTACTACATGATTCACCCAAAAGAAAAAGTCACCTGTTCAACCTCACGAATAATATTAGCAATGTAAAGGAGAACAGTGAGAAAATCTTTTCTTTCTCGGACTAGAAAATAATTGCAATAATACTATCTGGGCAGGGTTGAAGGCTGGGGTTGGGACCTCACTGGTGCCGGAGCTCCGTATAGGTATGAATTTCCTGGAAGTCAATTTGGTAATAATACAAAATGCTTGGGGATTTCACCTACTACTCCAAATCAGCAAATTTATTCCCAAGGATTTATCTTAAGGCCACAATCCAGAAAAGTGGGATAGGTGAATACACAATGATTTCCTCATAGCATTTTTTGCAATGGAATGAGAAAAAAACACAATGTTCAGTAACAGGGAACTGGCTAAACAAACTGTGGTGTAGCCATATATTGGAACACTTGCAGTTACCCAAAATTGTGATTTAAATGTCTATTAAATGATGTGGAAATATGTTGAAGGTATACTTGTTAAATAGATACAAAGCCATAGGCATAATATAATCCCATTTTTTTGGAAGATTTACACACACACTGGGAGCTTTAATGAAAAGTATTTCTCATTCCCATTATTTTAATTCTGATTATCTTTGTCGTGTGAAATTGTGCACAAGTGTTTTTATTTTTCATTTTCTCTGGATTAATAATGTGATTTGTGTAATCAAAGCTTTTTAAAAAAGCTATTAGTCGTGATAATAAGATTAAATTGATCATATAGATCAGCAAATCTCAACTGCATTGTATAGGCAGATAAAGATATGAGATCAGTTATGAAATGTCAACATTGTCTTATTACAAGTAATACTGAAATAAAATTAGCAAAAGCTTTGTGAATTCAAAGTTATCGCTTCAATAATGACCCTTTTACACCCTTGGGTTCCAACATTGCTCTCGTGAGTAGACGTAGAAGGAAGCGGGTAAAATTCCCACTACCGTGGGCAGGCATGCCATCCACAGCTGATGTGATCCAATGGACAGCCATCTCCACCCCACAAACTGACACGTCTGGCCTTGGCAAGGGTGGTGGGGTCTGGCTGATGTCTGCATGTGAATGACCATTCGTCCTGTGGCCTCTGCAAAAAATAAAAGTTGAGAGTAAAAGCCACACACTACTCAGATTATTTCTGAGTTATAATGTTGGAAATCCAACACTGTCCAAAATATTTCATACTTAAAATCAAACCACTCCAGTTCTTAACATTTCACACCATACCCACAAATCAGAGGATTCTGACCCTAACTCCTTCCCTCTTTTTGCCTCTTTCTTCATCCACTGTTACAAGGCTTTCCCGAGATCAGAGCACAATGCTCCTGGGCCCAAGGATGCAGGTCCGAACTTTTGGGGTGTCAACCAACCTGGCTCTGTTCCACGTGCTCAGGCTCCAACTCCTGCAACGCTTCTCAAAAAAATGTAGAGTTTGGCCAGAGGAGGCCAAAAGAAATTACTCAGCTGAATTTTTTGCCAGCGTGGCAAAGATCAAAGCACATGCTCGATAAAAGGTAGGTTGCTGACACTTTTCTGGATGCAAAAGCAAGCGTTGCGTGGCTTTAAACCATCCTGCAATCCACAGACTTTTGCTGTTTGTTTATTGCTTCATCCAACAAATGCGTTAACTGATAGTCAAAGGCGCACTCTTTGACAAGATCGAATATGCTGACAATATGAAAGTCCAAGTGAGTAATTGTTTCCACCACTTGCAATAGGATTAAGCATTTATCAGATAAGGAAAATACTACCATTCAATTGGGAGCAGGGGTGACAGTTCAAATATAAAATATTTGGAATATGTTTCCCTATCTGATAAACATCTCAATCAATTTCCTTGCTACTATATCAATTTTATCTCTATAGAAAACACAGGATTCTGTTTTTAAACACCATACAGATATATTTACACTTGTTTTGGGCACAAAGAACTATACATGTATATGTGTACTGTGTGTGTATTTGATTGTATGTAAGGTTACATAACACAATGTGCTTTAATTCACCAAAGTTAAGCCTGAAGTGATTTTGCATAGCAAACCATAAAGGGGAGCACGAAAGGAAGTAGGTAGAAAAACTCCCCAAAAATAGCATAAGGAAAGCTAAGGAGGAAAAAAGCTTCAGGAGGAAAGAGTGGTCATCAGTTTCAGCAGGGGTGTAACAGACATGAGGAAACGCAAAGACAAGGACATTTTCACAGACTGAGGGTGTTAGGTGACCACTAGGGACTTTTGTTACCTGCAGGAGTGTGATGGGGACAGAATCAAATGGCAGTTGGTTTAAGAATGAACTGGTGAGAGTTTGGGATTACAAGATGCAAACTATTATATATAGGATGGATAAACAACAAGGTCCTACTGTATAGCACAGGGAACTATATTCAATATCCTGTGATAAACCATAATGGAAGAGAATATGAAAAAGAATGTCTATATACATATAGCTGAATCACTTTGCTGTACAGCAGAAATTAACACAGCACTGTAAATCAACCATACTTCAATTTTAAAAAGTTAAAAAAAAAAGAAAGAAAGAAAAGACATCATAAACCACCCTCAATTCGATATTGTCTTCAGACAGGTATTTGTTTATCCTGCCCCCAAGAGATGATTATTTATTTTCTCCTTGCAGATTCCTAGTGACAGAGACGTGACATCCTGCCTTGTTTGTTTGCTACCACATTTCATCCAGATGTTGCTTCTCCTGAACAGAGATCTGTACATTTGTGGCAAAATGCACCAACCCCGACGTTGGAGCCTTTGTTCCAATGTGGACTATATTTGAATAAACACGTCTGGGTCACTAAGTTCCTCACAACAAATGTTTTAACATCTTCCTATTTCTTTCTCCCATTTGTTCAATTCATTTCAAAAATAATAATCATTGTTCTTTGCCCTTTTGTCCAGTTTGTTACACTGTCTTGTATTTTTTTTTTAATTAGAGAAATTTAGTGCAACATGTTATGCCTCTGATTCTAAATGTCGACAGTAAAGCTCTCCAAACTCATGATTCTGTGACAAATGTAGCTCCGTCTCATTGCCGAGTCACAGAGGCACAAGCATTAACATTTTATGCTATATGACGAAATACTGCAACTTTGGAAAGGGCCGGAATTAATGTTACTATGACAACTCCAAATTTCCGACTTTTAGGCATGTAAAATTTCAAAGATACAGTTGCATTACAACAAAAGGTAGTTTCTAAAATTTCGCCTGAGTACTAAGATATTTATTACAAGTCTTCACTGAGACCCATAGGAAGTGTCTCACCCACATCCCCCAACCCCACGCCGGCTTACAATACACATCAGTGAAATAGATGGGAGTGTATATGTGGTTGCAAAATATTATGAAATCAATTAAAATCTTATTTCTTTTCGTAGCGGCTATACTTATAAACACATACATACAGTATGCAGCCCCGGATAAAAATACAAATAAAACATAAAGAGAAAACATATAAAACCTCATAAATATACAGTATCCTGCCTTATCAATATTCATTTATGCATATCTCTGCACTCACGCATTAATAAAAGGACATATATTGGATTTGAATGTGTGAGGGATGGGTAGGGAAGCTGTAATCAAGATATTCAAGCTCTCCTCTTCATGGAGAAGGATTACATTATCTCTCTCAGCCTATTATGTTTTCTGAAATTTCCAAATGTATGTTTTGGCCTCTTCAACTTTAGTCTTTTGCATTTAAGTAATGAGAAAGTTAAGTACAATAAATGGATCACTCAAGGGCATTACAAAGAATGTTTTGATCTATTTAAAGCCTTTAGCTTCAGAGCAAAGGCCTGGTTTACTGTGACCTTAGTGAATTCAAACGGTTTTGTTTCTCTAACAAGTGAAGCATATATTTCAATAGAATTAATGTATGACTAGCTTCTCAAAAAGACTCCATTTCAGGGGGTGGGGTGTGGAGGGAGCTTATTTCTAAACCCCCTCAGACATTTTTAAGAAATCATCTCACACACTACCATACATAAAATAGATAACCAACAAGGACCTACTGTATAGCACAGGGAACTATACTCAGTGTCTTGTAATAACCTATAATGGAAAAGAATCTGAAAAAGAATAGATAGATAAGTATATGTATGTGTAACTGAATCACTTTGCTGTACACTTGAAACTAACACAACATTGTACATTAACTATATTTCAATAAAAAAAAGAAAGCATCTCAAGTATAAAGTCAATTGATGAAAACTTGAGAAGTATATGGACCTGCAACTCTATTTTATTTCTGTTAGGAATTAGTGGTGCAAATATAGTTTTCTTCAAAAATTCAAAGCGCTGAGACTCTTTGGGAGAGATCTGTGCTTTTTCTCAACTGAGGCTTTCCTGTTTCCCCATGGGTTACAGGGTAGAGGGCCCTGTTCTCTTCTTATTCAGTAACTATTAATGCTGAGGCCAAACCCAGCTCTGAGAGGAGATTATTTACTGTTTTCTGGGCCTTCACGTCCCTTAGGTGTCTTTCTTTTCTATGGCTTTTTGTATTCCTTTGGCAACGATGAATAATGCCTCAACATCCTTACTAAAGACCAGCTGTTTTATGGAAACAGGATGGATAATTAGCAAATTAATTCATTAGAGTTACCCTCCTATTATTGAACCAATCATCTGTGTAAGCAAGATGTCCTTAGTTTATAAAAGATATTTGTGCCTGTGAGTGAATAATTGTGAACCTGTTTTTCTAGAAAGAGTTTAAAAAGACATTTCACACAGAGTTCCTTTGTGTTCTTACTGAAAACAACTGGAAGAATGTAACAGGGGCCCCCGAGGCAGCTTAGGGTCCCGGGATCCAAGAGGTCTAACACAAGAATTATAATAAGCAAGTCTCCGAAATGGAGCCTTGATTTAATAATAGCTCACATTTATTGAGTTCTTATTGAAAGTGAGGTGCTATTGGAAGTACTTTCCAGTTCCACGCTTTAGTCCTCAAAAAGACCCCATGAGGATAAGGCAATGATACAACAGACTAAATGACTTGTTCAAGTTCATACAACCAGAAAGCAGAGGAACCAAGA
This sequence comes from Tursiops truncatus, assembly GCF_011762595.2. Taxonomy (NCBI): domain Eukaryota; kingdom Metazoa; phylum Chordata; class Mammalia; order Artiodactyla; family Delphinidae; genus Tursiops; species Tursiops truncatus. The sequence continues at coordinate 8,211,146 of NC_047037.1, forward strand.
TTTGAATCCAGGCAGTCTGGCTCCAGACCACACTCAGCTGTTTTTCTTGACTTAATTTTATCAGACCGCTTAAGGAGATTCAGTGTTTTGGGCATAGAGTTTTGGGCCCTCTTGAGGCACCTCTATTACCATCTGCATCTGAGGATGTGATAGGTCTTCCTATGAGTGGAAGCTTCAAACCAGTTCCTCTCTGTTCAGACAGTTTTGCCTCTTTCATATCTGAAATCCAAATATGTCATTGCCCTTAAGTCAGGGAGAGAAGGAAAGACCAAACTTATACCTTAATTGTTACGTTTTCTCTTTATTATTATATAGGCTTTTTTCTTATTATTAAAGTAATAATCTCTTATCACAGAAAATGTTTTAAACACCAAAAGTATCATTTTTAAGAGTTATGCCCTACTCATGATCACTCCTGGTCACAATGCCATAGTAATTGGCCCTTTAACATATTTTCCATGCATATTTTCCATATTTTAGATCACAGTATATATAGTAATTACTCATAATATTTAATGCCAGTGCACTAATATGTCAAGTTTCATATGCATCTTGCTTATTTACTTTATATCATAAGCCTCATGCCGCTTATTTATTATCAGGTCAATGGCTTTATGATATTTCATCATGTGTAATATCTAATGTGTTTACAATTAAACATTTGTGTTTTCCATTTTTTTTAACCATTATAGATAATACTGAAATGAACATCTTTGTGTGTTTCAGATTATTTCTAACATGGATAAGGTAGACTTCTAGACATGGGATCAGTATGGCAATGACGTGACCCTTTATAAGGCTCTGTCTGGTAGTTATTGCCAAATTGCTTTCTAGAATCTACTGTGCAATTCTCACTAGAAGCCTGAAGCATTTAGTGAAGCAACTGTTGTTTGGGGAGGTTAGGTCAAGAGACATGCCAACCCCGTGACCAAATTAAACCATCAGAAAGCTCCATGTTTGAAACTCATGAATGCCAGCTCCTCAGAATGGCCCTTCCCAAAGTCATATGTCGAGAGGATGGCCTCGGCTTTCATTGAGGACCATCAGGGCCACATCTGTATGGGCAAAACCACTGCTGAAAACTTCGTCCCCAATGACAGATTCCTTACATAAGAGGAAGCAAACTTTGTCCTGTCTGATTCACTGGTACACATCTGTCTGTTTCTTTTAGAAAAAAAATATATAGTTCCATTTTTGCCTGGACAGTCAGGATACCTAAAACTTAAGTGAATATCCTATAGTAGCCTACAGCTACAAACTTTTCATGAGCAAAATTTTCTGCCCACCGTCTTGCCCCAATCTCGTGTCCCAATCACATATCTTATTACTGCTGTAAGCAAACTCTCTGCCCTGGAAAATTTAAGTCCCACTTTTTGACGACTCTTCCGTTGTCTTCAACATCCGCATTACACGCCCAGTGCCCTTATCCAAACACCTTGTCTGAATCGTATGTGTTACTCTGTTTTCTTTAATTGCCTTTTATGTCCAACTTGGTGCCTGGGTCATAGGCCCCCAAAGGGTTCCTCTCATGTCCTCGTCTTGGAGGGACTCTTAGAGAAGAGGGTCTCACATCTTAGGTTTATGTAGTGATCTCTATGGGATCTATTGTATATTTCCCAGGGAAATACAGTGAGGTGAGAAGAATCCATTTTTACCCCTGATAACTTTTAAGGACTTGAAATCCTTTTAAATCATAATAACTCTAATAAAGGCAGAGTCACTTAAGGTAGGAAGTCATTCTCCTGCACAATAGAAACATAAACTGCTAAACAGATCTCGTTCTTATTGTTAGGACTACAGCTTAGTACAAGAACTCAGCTGGAATCTCCTGAGTGGTTAGGAAAACACAAAAGTTGACTCGGTACTCATTATACATATGGAACCTCTCCCCAAGAAAAGAGGACGTTTCTGAAAACCCCCTTTCAGGTTGGTTAGGGTTTAGAAATTTTTTTCTGTACCCCTGCACCAGGGAACCTTTCTCAGTGGCACTCCTTCAAAGAGAATAAGTATGTTTTGTAGAAACCTCTTTAGAGAGTGCTTGTGTTGTCTGGAAAGCCACTCTTTTTCAATATGGGAGCTGAACAAACTAGCTCATGTCCTTTTGTAGCCCCTGATTATTCCCGCTCAAGTTTCCAGAATTACTTGAGAAGTATTCAGTTGGTGAACCTCTCCCTTTGTAAAGTCAGAATTTGACTTGCATGCCTCAGTCACGGGTAGAGTCATAAAATGTGACTGAACAAGGCACTTGAGGAAAGAAATTCAGGGTCAGTGTTCACGTTAGCCTGGCAAAGGAATCAATTCACTGAGGAAAGCCACCAGGTAATGAATGGGTCGGAGGCAATTGAATTTTCTGTCTGGAGAAGTCTTCAACTCTCAGGAGGGTGAGGGAAGGAAAAAACACTTGTTGATCCAAGAGGCTCTTTAAGTCTCCCATGGCTCGAGTGTGGAAATGTCCCAAACTAGCCACTGCCATAAGATGAGGCAGCTTCAAAACAGGCAGTGACAGCTTCCCCTAATTCCATCTGAAACTTGCAGAGAGAAATTGCAGAAACCATCTTCCAGCTCCTGGAGACCGGGAAGTAGTTAATGGAGCCATATATTCATCATATTGATTGGTCCATTGATTTTTTTTTTCCCCTGTTTTAAGCACCCTTTTCTTGGTCCTGTGCCAGAGATGCTTTAAAGAACTTAAACAAGACTTACACCAAATCTTGCCAATGGCCCCCAGGGAACTGACAAAATAACCTTCTCTGTTGTCACCAGTGCAGCTGCACAGGTGAATCCCCTCCAGAAGAAACTGCAGAATTTTGGATCCAAAAAGCTACTCAACCTATCAAGCTAAGAACCCCAACTGGGAAGGGAGGTAAGGAAAACCTAAGTAAGGAGCCTGGGCAGTTGGGCTAAGAGGTTATGAAGAAAGAGATTTGCTCAGGTTGCCCTGCTAATAAAAGATGAAGGATTCTTATCTCAGCATCAGGGGTATGGATGGAGCGTATTCACTCTCACAGGACCAATCCCAGAAGTTCCAGCACCACCAATTCCTTAATCCACTTTGAGAATCATCTGGAACATTGTTTAAAATGCAGATCCCTGGATCTACCCTCATTGAGTCTAATTCAGTAGGGAAAGGGCCTGGAACCTACATTGTAACAAGCAGATTCCTAAGTGAAGGGGGTCTTTGGATTCAACTTCTCCAACTCTGCGAACAAGTTAACAGAAAAGCTTTATCTGGCGACTGCTGTAGATTAATTGATGAGGTATAAAATGGATGTTATTAAATATTTGGAAGGTTGATAATTATCCCTTAATTGTTGGCCTTGCATCCTCCTACACAAAGTACTCTAGAGAGCCTCTTGCCAACCCTTGAGTAACAGAAATACACAAAGATTGGTATTAATTGGTATTAATTAGAAACTTTTGATTGCAAGTAGCAGAAACTGACTTACTGATTTAAGTCAACTCAAGCAAACCAATGAGGCTACAATGGTGTCCCATGGAGTTTGATGACCTGAGATGCAGAACCAGAAATTCACAACACTCTGCCTCTCTCACTTACGCTAATCTTCTCTCTCTCTTTCTCTCTGTCTTCAAATATTCCTTCCCTCCTCTGTTTACAAGACAGGACACGGGTGCCCCCAAGCAACCCAGTTAACACATGAGAGCTCTACATGCTGAGACTAAATTCCAATTCTAACTTGGGTTGGTTGCTACCTATGGTACAATCGATAGGGATCCAAGGTCTTCTAAAGGTCAGGGGCCCACAGGAAGAGTGGAGAGTAATCTTGAATAGAGAGTGATAATGAATTTAAAGTTTCAATCATACTCTTTCTGGGCTTTCCATTTAACTCAAATCCTCACACCCCTAATAGAGATTATCTTCCAATTAATCATGCAGAATGTAACTGTTATAACAAGAAACCAGTGGTCCATAGATGGTTCTTTCTTAGAAGGAAGATAAAATATATGGACATGATTTAGTCTCAGCACCAGGTCAGCTCAAGGCATAATTGTCAAATGGATGATAAATAACTGATTCCCTTTATCTTCTCTTTCCAAGTCTTTATACTCCACCTGTGTCTACTTGCTCACCCCACCCTCTTCAGTAGACTAATATTATTTAATCATTTGCACCCAGTGCGCATGGATTAAGTCGATCTGTTCCTTACTCCAGGGGAAAAGATAACCACAATAAGCTTAAAAACATCCATTTGAATGACAGAACATTAATTTCATTTACCCTGAAGGGATCTCTTTCCTAGAGCACTGGGCGTGTGAAGTTAGTCCTTGTGCTAGGATTTTGGTGCCTCTCACATTTGAGCAATAAAGCAAATCAAAACCTACAGAGTATGATCAGGAGTCCTGATGTCAAAAGCAGATGTATTCTCAGATATATCTTTTGGCACTTCATGACCTATTTGCCTGTATCAGGAGAATTTTCTGTTTTTAAATATTAAAATGGGGTGAAAGAGTTCATTTCAGCCTCAGCGACAGGCAAACCCCATGGTACCCTCCTGCAGCTTGAACAGAATTTTCTTTCTGAAAAAATTCATTCTCCAAAGGTTGAAGATGGAGGTGTGTGCGTGCGTGGGTTGGGGGTGGGGGGATTTTGATCACAACTTAGCAAACCTTGACATTCTTTACAAGCTCCATCATCTACTGCTTGAGGGCATTTTCACCCACCCAGGTGTTCTCTACTGGCAGCTAGTTGGGGTGTGTGTGTGTGTGTGTGTTGGTTTTAATCAAGCCACAAACTTCTTTGCTTGAAATTTTATAAGTTCTTTCTGGATTTAATTTGTGCATTTGAAGAAAGAATTACCAATGAGCATCTGGTCTCTTGAAGGTGGACACTCACCAAGCCACCCATCAGACATCAGAGCCAGCTTCAAATGTGTCTCCCTTTGAGTCCAACGAGCACAACCTTATGCTTTTGGTCAAGGTGTGACTTTTCTTTAAGATGGGATGAGCTAGCTCGTGCCAGTGAAATCCAATAGGACAGCAAGCAGCAATTTGTTCCCACTGCTCTTTGGGAATTCACATTTTGTGGGGGGTGGGGTGGGGAGTCTGTCTACACTGAGCCACCTGGTGGTTGTGTAGAGAACAACAGCCAGAGGCACAGGTCCTGGGTGACACAACAAACATTTGCAGGGGGGCACTCTTGGGGAGGGTGTGGTAGTGATTCTGTGAGACCCCTGAAGTGAAGGAAGCAATTGGACCACAGAGCTTGCTTCTGCTACTCAGTACGTCTTCTGTAACAACTCGTCAGGGTGATGGTATTATTGTAGTGATGCAGAGAGGAAATTTGGAGAGCTGGAAAAATGAGTCACTCTTCACCCCACCGACTGCTGGCCACATAACCCAGAACAAGTTACTCAGCCTTTTGAGCCTCTGAAAAATGAGAATGATAACGGTACGTACATCACACAGTTGTGAGAATTAAATGAGATAATTCATGAGGCACAGAACGTCTAGTACAAAGAATGGGCTTGTTAACGTGGTTAACAAGCAAACACAACGCTGTCAGACTTCGTTGGGAAACTCTCACTGTTTCTCCTTTGAAATGAGAGCCGTGCTTCTCTTGCGTGGTCAAAGATCTGCTGACAGAGTTGCCTTTAGAGAAAAGAGGAAGAATCTTTTAAGAAGTGCTGTTAAATGGTCAAATTCAATTAGTCAAGTAGAAGCGACCTTTAGCTTCTCTCCATTTATGAGGAAGAGGTCCACTGTGTATCGTGGTGGACTCTGAAGATTCCCTTTCTTCTTTGTCTTCATTGTGCCATATTTGACCGAACTAGACGTCGCAAAGCCTTAGGAGATATTAGTCAGAGAAAACAGACTTATTGACCAGTTTCAGCAGCTTAATTTGATGTCTATTCAGATGAAAGTTGAGAGTTGTTGGTGATGGTCACATGACCATTGCATTTATCTCATTTAATCCTCACAACAAACATATAAGGTTGGTACCATCATCATACATGCAGAGTGATTCCATCTAAATCCCAGCTCACCCAAACCAGTAAGGGAAAACTTCCTTTCCCATTTCCTGTCTGTCTTCTTCCTCTCTATTTTTATTTGAACATCAAGTGACTCATTCTTAAGTACTGATCTTCTGGATACATCTGAGAGCATTGCCCATACCACAGACCATTTGCTTCTGCCAAAATACAATGAAGAAACTGTTGAGGGGGAAAAAATTATAGAAAAATGCTATCCAAACCCAATAACTTCAATTTTGAGTGATTTTATTTTTCTGGCCAATATCTCAATAAGAAAAACCTAAATAAAATAGAATTATGTAGAGGATGAAATCTCACATTATTAGTGGAAGACACCAGATACTCGGCCATATTCTTCTCTCTCCATTTCTCAGGCTGACTCACTGGAAGAAGGTCTTAGAAAGGTGGATTCAATGCACAGAAAGGGCCACAATCCCAGGCAATGGGGTACGAGCTACTATTTCTCTTATTCATTTGGAATATAACTGAGATGGCATGGAAATTAGAGTCAAGGAATCCAAAGAATATCCAACTGTAGGAGATATCAATATTTTGAGTTTAATAACAGAAGGTATGAGTTTGACCTTCTTCCATCATATTATGTAGGTTAAATTAATAGGAGTTGGGAGAATGCCAATGGTTTTCCATCTCTACTAAGGCGTTCGATGTATTTTCTTGATTGTATTGTACTTTGAGAGGTGCGACATGAGCAGGAATTATGTTTAATATCATAGGAGCTTTTCACTGTGCGATACTTCACAGTTTGAAAATTCCTTTTCAGTGGGTTTTTCAGTTTGATCTTCACAACAATAAAATGAATTCCACAGATTATTATTAGAATTCAAATTTGACAAATGAAGTTCCAAGAGATTAAGTGACTTGTTCAAGTACATTCTGTTAGTAAATATTCACGCCAAGATAAAAAGATGGTGTTGCTGGGAGCTTAAATGGGATGCCAAGGAAACTTTGGAACTTCCTCCCCTGCAAATCTTTTAGAAACACAGTGTTTTCTGAATAAAGCATTTTGATAAGCGGTACTGAAGGAAGGTTAGGAAAGAGACCAGGAGACCTCGCCTAAGTATCCTGCTAGCCCTGTAATCGGGACAGTTTCTTGCTCTCTAAATGGAAGGGCAGAGATGATAATAATTAAGCTTTAGTCTTCTGTACTTCCTTTCATCTGAGCATTTCAGCCAGACAGGAAGGAACCACCTCCTCTACACGGTATGGTTCTCTTTTCAAGCAGGTCCATGTCCATTAACTCTCTAGACTTTGATTTGGGGTGAAAGACAAACGTCTTAAGGAAACCCCAGGAATTTGCACCCCTAAAATGTGTGGTCAGGGCTGCTTTTTATAGAGCTGGATGTCATCGTTATAGAAAACTTTCTGAACAAACCAAGTTGCTGCTCTTCTGCGTAAAAATGAAGTTACGGCACCATCAAAGTCCCTGGTCAGCAGCATCTGCAAGTTTAGTGGGAGAGTCTGAAGGCAGAGCATGAACAGAAATGTGAACACTCCCTCACTCTGTCCCCGCCTCCTCCCAGCCTCCCACCTGCAATAGACTGTATTCATATCTCCCAGAGGAAATATGCTGTTACTGATAATATGATCACTGAAACACTGGGAGTGGTTAGATACCGAGCTCTGGCAGTGGGTTAATAAAAGGCCTAATGAAGAACAAAAAATCCTGCCAGTCACTGTAAAAAAATATTGCCCTCAGGAAATTATAAATCAGACACAATAGTGTGAAGTTAAAAATATACATATATACATTGCATTGGCTCGCTGATAAATGCAGGAGTGGGCAGACTGGTGACGAAGAAAATATGTCACTGGATGCCCTTGCAGTTCCAGTCCACCTCATATGGCGCAGTTAAACGCCTCTGCAGTGCAAAGCCAAAACCACATTTACTCAGCCTTGTCAGATCACGCTGCACCACACAGCAGAAACAGGATGCCTGGTCCACAAATTAGTTCTAATTCCCAGAGCCTGACTCGCCTCTTCTCCTTTTCTTTTTCTCACTTTTTTACTTGTCTGTTTGCCTAATTCCACCTCATTCATCTCAATGGACTCTTAAATGCTGCCTCTGGATACAGACCTGTGGTAGGGTTTCCTTAATAGATCCACTCTGAACTTGTCTGGAAAGAACCCAGTGGAAATTAATTTTATGGGCAACCTCAACCCAATGCCATCTGACGGACAGAGGAAGTATGAGGAACAAACCAAGATAGAGGCCCTGACCAACAACTTAACCTACCTTTCTGCCATCACTACAGAACTAGTCACCCCAAACATAACCAGAGTTCTTAAAGTATAAGCCCAAGGCAATAAATTCTCCCCCAAAATGTAGGAGTTGCCTTTCACTCCAACCTGAAAGTACCAATTTCCAATTTTTATTCTGAGACCCTTCCTCTTTACATCTAGCTTGAAGACAAAATTGGTTCCCGAAGGGTGTTGCTAAGGTAACATCTACCACATGTAGACAAAAATGAGACCAGCGACTCTCTCGTGTTTGCACTGCCCCAACCTTGAGCCAAGCCGAAGACGCACTTTCCCTTCCACATACACTTAACAGTGGCATTGTGTGTATTTGGTCATGCGTATTATCAGACAGAGCTTTGTCATGTTGCCAGATGTGTGACCACCAGACTTATTTGTCAAATAAATTCGTTGATGGAATCTAGTTATTTAGTCATTTTAGTTCATGAATTCCAAATTCTAATATGTATTACTCAAAACCAACTGAATAACCCAACCAAGTTGGATTAACTAATACTTAACAGAGTAAGTTATGCTTAAATAGCTCTTGGTGACATGCAAAATAAAGACTATGAAAAGGTATGTTTTTCACCCCTAATTTCTAAGTATTAAAGAAATGACTTGTGTCAAAAGGAGACACTCGATGGGCAACCAGGGGACCACAAACCATCCTATAAGAATCAGCACTTTGGGAACGCTAAACTACAAATGAACAAGCCATGCCTATGGACCAGAATGTTGGCTTGATAAATTATTACTGGGTTTATTTTTTGGTCTTTGTGATTCCTGAGTTTTTTTTTTTATTTTTTTAACATCTTTATTGGAGTATAATTGCTTTACAATGGTATGTTAGTTTCAGCTTCACAACAAAATGAATCAGTTATATATATACATATATTCCCATATGTCTTCCCGCTTGCGTCTCCCTCCCTCCCACCCTCCCTATCCCACCCCTCCAGGCGGTCACAAAGCACCGAGCTGATCTCCCTGTGCTGAGTTTTTAGTCTAGTTATTTTTTTTACATGTTCCTGCTGTGCTGGGAGATCTTAAAGAAGAGTCTTCAGGGCTTCCCTGGTGGCGCAGTGGTTGAGAGTCCGCCTGCCGATGCAGGGGACACGGGTTCGTGCCCCGGTCCGGAAGGATCCCACATGCCGCGGAGCGGCTGGGCGCGTGAGCCATGGCCGCTGAGCCTGCGCGTCCGGAGCCTGTTCTCCACAACGGGAGAGGCCACAACAGTGAGAGGCCCGCGTACCGTCAAAAAAAAAAAGAGTCTTCAGTCTACACCTGAGTTAGGACTACTGAGAGGTATCATAGGAGACACCTCAAGTCCACATCTGGATTTGCAGTTAGGAAGGAGATGGAGCAGCGGCTATGCCAGGATATGGTTTCCCAAGGAAATAGCCATCTTGAGAACAGAGAGAAAAGATGAAGGACCCCCCACTGGAAGGTTCTTCCTCGTGGTCAGTTTTAGAGAACTGCAGTCCTATTTTACTAAATATACCACTAAATACTGTTAGGTAAAGCATTTAGATAAATAAATAAATATAATACTTATATTTATAAATATATATATATATAAATAAAGATAAATAAGAAAATAAAGATAAGGACAGAAAATCAGCCTTTGAAATTCATCCACGAAGATTCTTAGTGGTCTTAGCCAAAGCAATTGTAGTGGAGCGGCAGGGGTGGGAGCCATTCTGGAGTTTGTTAAAGAGTGAATTCAATGAAAATGTGGAGTAGCCTTTGCAGACCAATCTTGGGAAGATAAGCTGTGAAAGTGTGTAGGGAAATGGGGCAGTAGCGTGAGGTGTGACGGGGAAGAGGAAATGTAGAGATGGGAGATAAGACGGCATATTTGTATTATGGGAAAAGTCATTCAGGAAGAGAAAGATTGATAACGTAAGAGAGAGAGAATGGCCTAATGAGCAAAGATCTTAACAAAGGGAGAGAGGATGATCTCAGGAGTATGTATGGAGGTACCAACATTTGAAAGAAGGGATATGCACTTCATTTTAATATTAAGAAAGAAGAGGACAGGCAGTACTGCAAATGGATTTGGACCACCCATTTTGATGATGGAAAAAAATGACAGCGTTCTCTATCCTATGATTTTTACTTTCATACTGACACTAGGTTATTAGCTGAAATGAGAGGGAAAGAAGTGAGAGTAGGATAGAGTTTTTAAATGATGCTGATTATTTTTTTTATGTAGAATTGTTGAATAGTGAGTATTAAGAAGCCATTTGAGGTCTGATATCTTGACTTTTTGTTTTTTCCCTCAGCTATGTTGTACTCCTTCATGTGCAGATATGGAAAGGGCAAGAAAAGTTGAACCAAGACTGGAAGTTTACAAAATTCATACAACAAAGGGAAAGAGGACAAGAGCATTGGGATATTTGTAAGGGAGAACTTTTTATCACAAATCTAACCTGGAAATGAAGGGAAGTGATAGCAGACATGAGCTCAAGGATTTTAAGTAAGCAATGAGATCAACAGATTGAATGTCATGGAGTAGAAAATACCAGAATAATGAGACATTGTGGTCCAAGAAAGAGATATATGTAACTGAGATTCTGGAGTAAATGGAAAGGACAAGTTCACTTCAAAGAGAAGGAAAGGAACTGAAAAGCCAAGTTCCCAAGAATGATGAAATAGGTGTAGAAGGAAATTCAGATCCTGAGGCTAAAATTTAATTTAATGAAAGAAGAGAAATGGCTAGGAGGAAGGCTGTAAACAATGGTCATGAAAAGAAGATGATGGTCTATTTAAAGAACTGAGCCTCAAAGCTACAGGAGTTGCAGAGGACGGAGGGGACCTCTGGTCTAAAAACAGCCTGGTGCAGTGGAGGACAATTATGTCTCTTTCCGGTCCTGGTAAGGGGGAAGAAACCTCTCCGAGAGAGGGCTGCTGAGGAGTGAGGTCTTCAGAGGACTGTCAGATGTCAGTCCAGGTGGCAAAGTGGACATTTATCAGAGAGTTTGGGTCTCTAGGGTGGTTTACCTCCCACAGGGAGAGTGTCAGGATTTGATAGTGAGGGGAGACTAGAGGGTGGAGCCAGTTGTCCAGTGATGCCAGTTCAATGAATAGGGAAGGAGAAGAGAACAAGCAGAATTGTGAGGCGTGATGGAATGTTCCGAGTTTCTGCTTTTTCTATGAACATAGCCACTATTTTGAGCATTACTGAGTATCTGCAGTGTATGAGGTATGCATTGTCTCATTTAAACTTCATAACAATCTATGAGCAAGTTGCCTCATTGCCCATTTTACAAAGGATGAAAGTAGGGCTTGGGTGGGCCATGTAACTTGCCCCAAAACACACAGCTTTTAAAAGGCAATGTTAGACATTGTTTAACATTTAGTAACAGATGCATTACTGAAGAAGTCGATCATCATTTGAAATTTTGTTAATCAAGCCACAGTTGTAATGCACTAACGGAGTTCAGATTTCTAGGAATGCACTTATGAATCCTTTGTCAATGCAAAAATAACTTCCCCAAATTGATGCCTCCTCTGTAATCTGTTTGGACAATCCCAATTTTCTTGAAGCAAGATATTTTTTATTAAATGGTGTAGTTACATAGTATTCTAGATCAGAAATGATCAAAGAATTTTACAGACAATAAATGGTCTCTCTGATTTAAAAAAAAATAAAATGACCCAATAAGGTCAGTGGCAAAAGCAAGAATTACACCAAGGCATTATGACTCTACTCACTATAAAACACTGCAATTCCTTACTCATTAACAGAGCTTTATTTTCCATGGGATGTATTTCAAATGAGGATATGCTATAAGTAGAAAACAATACATACGGGTTCATTAGTCTTGCTCTTTTAAAGATAAATGCTGTATGTGGGATAAATGCTGTGAGCAAGAAATTATAAGCAGGTTCCCATATGCTAGATATCTATTTCTACAGCTCCTATCATCATGGTTTCTGGGCACTTTGACAGATAGATGAGGCTAATTCAGGCAACACAGTACATTCAGAAGAGTAGGTGAAAATCCTCTCTCCTTAGCTCCCTGCCTCAAAAAACAATAATTCATCAGAAAGTGAGAAGAAGAAAAGATTTTCTGGAATGGAAACCTAAGAGAAAAGCTGCAGAGAAGGGGCAAGTTTCAATCTTTTGGTTACAAGTAATAATGTTGACTGTATTACCCTTTGATCAAGGTGTTTGGGAATCTATCCTAAGAAATAATCCTAAGTGGCGAAAATGTTGTATGCTAATCATCATAGCCTTTAGATTAAAAAATTCAAAAGTAAACAAGAAAGAAAAGTGTTTAAAAGTAGGAGATATTTTCAAGTAATTCATAGCATCTATTTCTCTGAATATTATGTAACTGTTAAAATCATATTTATAAAAACTGTAAAATTATTTGGGAAAGTTCTTATATGACAAAAGTAGTAATCCGTTCAATGTAGTATGTCAAATGTTAAATAAAGAATAGGATTACAACTGTGATTGGGTTTAGGTATTGAGACAAGAAGCATAGAAAACACAAAGCATAGAAAAAAGGTTGGGTTTAGGGATTGAGACAAGAAGTCATTTCTTTTTGTTCTTTTAACTTTTCTGTGTTTTTCAAATTTCTATTAAATAAAGTGTCATATTTTGAAATATAAATGATAATTCATTTATATTCTGAAGGTTTAATAGCTGGAAATTCTACCAATGATTATTACACCTTAAAAATTAGCCAGTGTGTGTTTCCACTAAGTGTATTATTATTGGCTAACCCTATGGTATTTTTTAATCATCTTTAATCAAATGTTCTTGATTTTACATATCTCGAAGTACACTAAAGTGTGGACAGTTGATGCATTTTGACAAGCACGCCCATATAACCACACCACAGTCAAGACATAAAACATGTCCCTCCCTCCAAAAAGTTTCCTTATGTGCATTCCCAGGCAAATCCTCCTTTACTCTTAGAGACAACCACTGATCTGTTTTCTATCACTACAGATTAATTTTTCCTGTTCCAGAATTTCACATGAGTGTATTCTTTTGTGTCTGTCTCTTTTGACTCTGCATAATGTTTCAAGGTTAATCCATGTTGTTGCAACTGTATCAACTGTTTATTTTTTATTGTTATGTATATATATATCACATGTATGTATATACCACCTTTTTTATCCATCCACCAATCGGTGGTCATTTGAGTTGTTTCAATTTAGGGATACTATAAACATTTGTGTTCAAATCTTTCTATGAACATGTTTTCATTTTTCTTGGGTAAATACCTACAAGTGGAATTCCTGGGTTGTACGGTAAGTGTATGTTTAACTTCATAAAAGTTAAACCAACTTTCCATGTGCTTTCCCAAAGTGGTTTTAAGCATAAAACGTCTAGGAGAAAATCTTTTCAACCTTAGAATATGCAAAAAAATTCTGAGATAGGACACAAAAAGCACAAACCATAAAATAAAATTTCTTATATGTAAGACTTCATCAAAATTAAAATTTTCTGTTCTTTTAAAGGCAGCACTAAGGAAATAAAAAGGCAAGCAACAGACTGGGAGAAAATATTTACAATACATATATGTGAAAAAGGACTTGCATCAGAATGTATAAATAACTTTTACAACTCAATGATAAGAACTCGAACAGCCAACGAAAACATGGGCAAAAGATTTGAACAGACATTTCTACAAAGAAGATAAACAGATGGCAAAAAAAAAAAAAAAAAGCACATGAATAAATGTTCAATATCATTAGTCATCAGGGAAATGCAAATTAAAGCTATGATAAGATGCCATTACACTTCTACCAGAATGTCTAAAATTACAAAGATTGACAATACCAAATGTTGGTGAGGATGTGGAGCAACTGGAACTCTCAGTGTGTTTTTTTGCTGTATGATTCATCTTATACTGACATCTTAAACAAGTAACAGATCATTTCCTTGAGTCAGGCCTGAGATTTAATTAATGTTCATATTTGTTCTTTATCTCGTTATGCCCTCAGACTTTGCTAATTTCCATGACGGGATTACTGTACGTAGCATCACTAAATATCGAATACTCTCTACATCAGAAAAGAAACAATTAATATTGGCCTGATAACTTATTTTAGGATATCACCTCTAAAACGCCACCTCTTACATTTAACATCTCGTTCAAACTTTGTTCTATTTAAATTTTTATAAATGATTTTAGAGATCATACTGCATCTCATTCTTACCCTGTAAATCTTATAATGTCTTTGTCCAAAAGGAATAAAAATTCAGGCCAGAAAAAATTAGCAAATTCTCGAGTTATCTTTCAGTTTCTACATCGAAAGCCAAATTCCCCTTTGACTCAAGTCAAGCTTTATGGAGTCAATTAGAACGTTAAGTGTGCTAGGTTGTGGAGTTTGAACTGTGAGATTGGGAAAATTCAAAAATAGTTTCATTTACTCTAGACTTTTAATTTCCTATCATCTTCTCACAATCTATAATAAAACAGCTCCGTGGTCTTTCCAAAGTGAACACAGGATCACTCTTGAATTTTACTAATTGCCCTCTCTGCAAGTCTTATTTGTACTTTTTTGTGTGTTATTCTGACTTTCCAAACCCCAAATCAGATATTTCAGAGGCAGCTGGGAGGCAAACAATCTGAGATATGTTGTTTCTCTGCCAGAATAATGAAATTTCCACAATATTTTGATGATCTATGGAAATAATGGAACAGATATTTTAAATCCAATTTTTCCAAGATCCCAGATCATATATTTACTGGAGCTATAGCCATACCAAATGTTCTCATCACACCAGAGCAGAAATATGTTTTGATGATATACTACTGAGACCTCCAAGTTTAGACATCACATATATCTGATGGTTTTATAAATTATCTGTGGATTATGCCCTCCACAACTTACTGGCCCCTTTTCAGTACCAATATTGATGGGTTTGGCTTCATTATTCATTTCTTCCTAAGTTTCTTTAAAATGTTGACACATACAGATTAAATCAGATGGCAGGATTGTTCATGGTACAGCCTGTACCTTTTTGGAGACACATATTTAATGAATTAAGAAAAAATAATAGCATTCTGCAGGAAAAGCAAAAAATGCAAGATCAAAACTCCAGCTAAACTCTTTAAGCCATTATGAGTGACCTCTAAACCACAAACAATGCTAAAGTTCTTGGGAAAACTTTGTTTCCCTGGCACTCACAATGCATATTAACTCAGAAGCAGAACTCTGCCAAAAATGTAAACCAGTCACTGTTTATCAACGTGAAATAAAATTAGCACATGAGCAAAAGGAAAAGCACATCTTTGGTGTCAACATTTCTGTGAACTTCTCTATAGTGATTACAGTTGCATTTGCTGGGTTTTACAGAGGTATGATGGGCAAAAGAAAATGTACACCTGGAGTGAATGGTGCAGCTGTTTGTGGTTGCAGGTTGCAACTATGTCAGGTACAACTGTGTTCATTGCTCCTGATTCCAGATTTACAGAGCCTCTTAAAGTCACTGCAAAATGAGTAAGATTTGCAGAGGTCCCCAATTCTGGCTGCACATAGACTCACTAGAGTGTTTGAAAAAACAAACAAACAGACAAACAACACTCCAATGCCTGACTCCTTCTCCAGGCTCACTAAATAAGAATCTCTGGGCATGGGACCTAGATATCAATCAGTATTCCCTAATAATCTCTGGTGATGTACAGTTAGGTCTGAAAAATTCTATATTGAAACAAACTTTAGCAGCTGTGTCCAACTCAGTCTTCTGAGATGATAGAGGTGGTTGGGAAAGGATTGAAGGTCATGGAGCTATTTCCAATTTCTCAAAAAGTCCAAGAGAAAACACACATGCAACCTACAACATGTGGGGTGGGGAGGGGTTGTTTGTTTTCTGTTTGTTTATTTGTGTTTTGTCTATAATTATATTAGCTCAATACTGTGTCATGAAAGAAAAATTAATTTATTTGAGGAATAGAAAATGAAGAAATGAACTATTACATAAGAAAGCATATTTTCAGTAGACAAATATCTTCAACCATGGGCTCCATTTGGGAAAAACTAAAAAGAGGATCTCTTGTAGATAGCTGTGGCTTTTGCCTGTACAGCATCCATTTTCCTTTGGAAAAAACAGTGCTCTAATTTTGGAGTCAGGGGAAAAGATTTCTCCCCTAGAGTCAGTCTGAGACTAGTTGAGCCCACCACTTGGTCCTAGGATAAGCATGTGACCCTGACCTGGATAATTCCAATATCACGTCCCCTCAACCAGAATGATTGGCTCAGGTCCTTGACAATGACCCTAGTCAGGCTATTAGAATAATCAGGTGTCAGCCCTGAGTCTTTTCTAGAGGGATAAGAAGAAGCCTCCAGAACCACTGTGAGAGAAAAGTCTGTGTTAACATGAGGGCATTGCAGAGGAAAGCAGAGAATAGCAAGGAAGACAGAACTGCTCCAGTTGACATAATTGGGTCCCTGCGATACAATGATCGAAGCAGAAAGATCTTGTGCTGGTCAGTTATGTGAGTAAATAAATTTTATTTTATTAAATTCATTCATTCATTCATTTTGTAAAAGTCAATATAAATAAAGTTTCTGTTACCAGCAGCCAAGCAAGTGTGATGAATGCAAGATCCTTGTCAGTGAAATTGTCAGAACCATTAAGAAATCTGGAGATGCTTTCCCATCTCACAGGCAGTTTTTGTTGGTTTGTTTGTTTTACTAGGCAAACCAAAGCTTTAATTTCCTAGAATCAGAACCTCAAGGACATTTCTAGTCAATCACTCAATCCATTAACAAGTATCCAATGAGCCCCCTACCTGGGCCTGTCACTCTACTAGGCATGACAGGAAAGTGGACGTAAGTAGAAGGCCTGGTCCCTGCATTCAGGAAGCTTACAATCTACTCAGAGAGATAAAGCAAATGCATTAGAAATAACTCGGGGAAGAAAATCACGTAAACTTCAGTAGAAAGAAGTATTAATTAGCATGCCCTAAGTGTTTTCCATGAGCCAAATGTCATATGAGGTATTGTAAATGGTACTACCACTGCCTTCAAGGAGCATATTATCGAGAACATAAAACACAGATTCCAGAGATGATCTTAGTGCATTACAAAGCAACATGGCATAATTCAACAACAAAAATGGTACTTCAGAACAAAGGTCATGAACAGCATGGGAATTACTGGACAAATTTACTTCAGAGGCTTCTACTGTGACTCCCAAGTGCCACCAACACTAATCTCACCTAAACGTTGAATCTCTAGGGTCTGAGGTCTTCTCCCAAATCCACCACAGCTCCCATGTTCTCTGTTGGAACAGGTCATCCTCTAAAAAATAAGACCACCTCCACTGTTCCCCAATTCTCCAACTTCTCATTATCCTCCAATGCCTCATCATCCTTCAACTTCCCCTCTTTCTCTAGCTCTCTTCCACCTCTCCAACTCTCCAAGCTGTTTCCAGCTCAGTGTCCAGAGCTATCCAAGTGCACTGTAACGGAGTTCTCATACTAAAGACGGAGAAGGAGGCGATGGAAGGGTGCACTCAAGGGAGCAGAAATTGCATCCACGGTGAAACAAATCTCTATTTTGTTTCTTTTTCCTCTGGTTCTCTTCTTCCCTTCAACATCTAAATCCAGACTCCTTTGGAAACAAACTACTTTTGTGTAAAGAATTGCTTTTGTAATTTAAAAGAGGAGTTTGTTAATGCAAATGACTCTCCAGAGTATGTATGTCTCTGTGTGTATGTGTTTACATGTATGTGTGTGTGTGTGTGTATGTTGAGGGTTGATATTTCAAAGCTTTGGAAAAGGGAGGAGGCCAGGAGAGGTTGAGAAAAAAATCACCAAATAAGGATTCTTATTTACTTTATATACTCCTGGATCATTTCCTCACAGGGCGTGGGTGATCAATTAGATTAGTACTGCAAATATTCACATACCAAGAACACAAAGAATGCCTCAGTAACAGAATCAGAGAAAAATTCAAGAATTAAAGTTTCTCTAGTATTGATTCTGCTACCTTACTACCTTAATTTTCCCTTTGAATTCTCACTAACTTTTCTGTTAAGTCATGGAGAGCATGAAGCATTGAAAGGGGAAATTACACGAACTGACTACACAGAACTCTTGTTTTTAAATAAAAAGTTGACATTTAAATGAATGATGGAATAATAATGTTAAAATATTAGCCAGCCTGATCCCACCCACACACCCCAAGTGGTCTCTCAACACGTCTTTGGCTTACCCACTGTTCAGTCAGCTAGGCTGTTCTCATCTAATTCTTTCAGAGAGAGGATGTGACAGGAGAGAACAAACAAAAAAAAGGAGTGGCTTCTTGGCTTGTGGATTCAAAAGCCTAAATAATGAAGTAGAAGAATAGAAATGAGTCACAATCTAGCAAAATATTGAGGATAAAATATCATGACAATGCACACAGCTTTCCCTAAGTCCTCACGGCCAATTTAGAAAACAAAGTTCCCTAAATGTCACAGAATTAGGAGCAAAGGAAATGCAATGGGGGCAACGGACTTCAGTGCCCTCCCAAGGGAGGGTCACTGTCCACGCTCCTAAGCTAAGCCCAAGGCAGAGGACAAAAATCCCTGAGAAGCTGGTGAAATCTAGGTGAACCAAAGGAGGGAAAAACTGAGAGAAAGAGTGACCTCGGAGTACATTGAGGCAGGTAGAACTTTAGACAATAGCAGCATTTCCCACTCTGCAGTGCAGCGGAGGAGAAGGAAGATGACTGACTTTGGTCAAGTGTGGCTCAGAGGTAGCAGGAGAACCACCCGACCTGTGATTGTGCACACCAGAAGAAGGCATGTCTCTGTGGTGACGCAGGTAGACTGACAGCTGAGATCCAGATGAAACAAGGAATGTTGTAGCCATTGTGGACAGAGATCACTGAGGAGCGATCGGATAAGGCAATGAATGAGCAAATGACATGCAAGACCAGATTTGGCCTGCCCCCTGCCCATGCATAGTCTTCCATAATGCAAGATCTTTAGCACTAAATAATTTATAAAGGCAGACGTAATATCTGTTAAGCTCTTAAAAAAATGGACATATTTAAGTAGTCAAAACCTATTATCCAGCTGAATAATGATGTTCAAGTAATTGTTTCTAATGCAAAAACTTCTCTTTCATATGGATGATCACAAAATTCTGTGAGTGATCTCCTTCTAAAATGAAGCTGATCAAAATTTTACAACTGACCAATATGATCAACAGTCACCACATCACCTTAGAGTGATGAAAGCTGAAACAGTCACACCTCACCCCCTCGAAAACAGACATGACTGAAATATCTGCAAGCCAACAGGCACCAAAGGCATTGCTTCAACCAAGGCTCAATAATAGCTCCATTTTCCCTGTTCCCAGAGCCATGAGTGGGTGGCTTAGGGCCAGAGCAGAGTAAACCTCTGAGCTTCTATGCTGGGAGTAAATGAAAAAGTATTTATGTCACTCATTTGATGCCTCCACACTCATGTACCATTTCCATCATAGTATGGTATGCTGCTTTTAAATGCCTTGTACATTTCCAGGGTCTATGCTTTGTGCCATCAAGTAAAGCTGTTGAGGAGAGGGATTGAGTCAGACCCAGTGGATGCCTCTTTATTTTAGGTCTTTCTCCTGTTTTTGACATTATTGCCCATTGACTCTTTTTTTTTTTTTTTTTTTTTTTTTTGCGGTACGCCGGCCTCTCACTGTTGTGGTCTCTCCCCTTGCGGAGCACAGGCTCCGGATGCGCAGGCTCAGCGGCCATGGCTCACAGGCCCAGCCGCTCCGCGGACTGTGGGATTCTCCCGGACCGGGGCATGAACCCGTGTCCCCTGCATCGGCAGGCGGACTCCCAACAACTGCGCCACCAGCGAAGCCCCCCATTGACTCTTAACTCTCTCTTTGCACTTTGCTCCTTGACTTGGAGCATTGATCACTCAATAAATAGTTATGGACCACTATGTGGCAGGTACCATCCTAAGTCCTGGGAATACTTCTGTAAACAAGGACAAGGTTCTGGCTCTCATTGAGTCAACATTCCAGTGCAGGGAAAAAAAACAAGAATTAAAAAAAGAAATATATGAATGACATAACTTCAGATTGTGATGTATGCTTTTATTTAGGATTATCAGGAAAGACATCTCTGAAGAGGGGACTTACGAGCTGAAACTTCAGTGATTGGAATGAATCAGACTTGCATATATCTGGGAGGAAAGCGAATAACAAGTGCAAAGGCTCAGAGACAGGATGAACCAAGCCTCACGGCAAGAAGACCAGTGTGTCTTAAGCTGAGCAGTCTAGAGGGGACATGAGGAAAGGGCCTGGAGAAGCAGGCAGGGGCTAGCTCTGTTGTGCCGTGTGGGCTATGTCCCCCCTCTCCCTGATTGTCCCCTTCTTTTCCTCATCATTCCATCTTAATCTCCTTCATGTGCTCCTCCAGTTCTTCTGGCCTCTCAAATAGCGGTATTCCCCAGATTTCAATCTTGCCTCTATTCTTTCCCTTCCAGGCTTTTCCTAGGTTGTCACTTACCATTTGATGAAAACTCCAAGATCATTATGTCCAGTGGTAGAATGCGTTCATTATGGCTCTTAGTGGTGTCCACAGACACATAGCAGTATCAACATAGGAGAGCTGTCTGAGTTCAACAGTATCAACATGTAAGTGTTGTATACAGCCCTCATAAGAGGGCCAGGAATAACATCACCCACAAGGAAACCAATCGTGAAAAAAGAAATTTCCGAATATGAAGCTGTTATATCTCTATGACACTTCTCCCAGGGGAGGGTGTACACTGCCTCTTTTCTCCAACTTGCTTGAAGGTCAAGCTTCCAGGGACAGAGACAACATTTATCCGTACAAGATGTCTGGACTGTTGGAGGCACCCATGCAGTGGTTAAGGTAATAAGTCTTTATAGCTCTACCCTAGGTTTGTCTAGATAGATGCAATAATTTTATATTGGCATATTTCTGGAATGTTGAGTAGTCCTATAATAATTATAAATCATTTGGAAAGGCTGCTACTGATCATTCCCACTTATTACATGGAAGCCAACAGAGCAAATCTTGCACTGTTTGCTGTAAGTCTTAGACCCCCAGCGCTTTGACACCAGCCCTGAACTCTTTCCTGAGCTTTAGGTTCATCTATCCACCTTCTCCTTGGTCTGTTCATTTCTTTTCATTGTTATGTATTTATTTTTATTGAAGCATAGTTGATTTACAGTGTTTCAGGTGTACAGCAAAGTGATTCAGTTACACACACACACACCCCTATGTATATATATACATACACGCATATGTACTCTTTTTCAGATTCTTTTCCACTATAGGTTATTACAAGATTTTTGTTTTGTTTTGTTTTTTATCATTTTTATGGGAGTATAGTTGATTTACAATGTTGTCTTAGTTTCAGGTGTACAACAAGGCAAATCAGTTATACATATACATATAACCACTCTTTTTAGATTCTTTTCCCATATACTCAATTACAGGGTATTGAGTAGAGTTCCCTGTGCTATACATTGGGTCCTTGTTGTTTATCTATTTTATATATAGTAGTGTGTGTCCATTTTGATATAGCTGGGAAATGTAAACTCAACAGATCCTAAACTGAACTCTTCACTTTCCTCCACAAGCCTAACCCTATACTCTTCCTATATTTCCCCACATCCAATAGACTAACAGATACTCCCAGTTTTATTTCTCTCAAATATTTCCCTAAATCCATTCCTTTCTCTACATTTTCATAACCTCTGTTCGTTAGGTCCCATCATCTTTCAGTAGACCATTGTAACAGCCTTCTAAGTAGCTTCTTTACTTCCAGTTTTATTGTCTCTGAATCCCCTCTACACACTAACATCAGAGAGATTCTCTGAAAACCACTCTGCCCAGAACACCATTCCCTTGCTGAAACCCTTTCAGTGAGTCCCCATTTCCAGCAAAACATCCAAGCATCCTACCATGCATACAAGGTTCTCAATGATATGTCTCTACCCATTTTTCCAGCATAATCCCATCACCACTCTGCCTTACCCTTTATGTTTTACCCACAACAGATTTCCTGCATTTCCTCACTCCCCATGCTGTTTGCTCTCTCCTTGGAATTTTGCCTGAAACTTCTCTTCTTTTCATACCACTATATCCAATCCATCAGGAAATCCTATCAGCTCTATCTTGGAATTTAGCTAGAATCTCACGACTTTGCACCATCTTCACTGCAATCAATCTGCTCCAGAAATTCACTGTCTCTCACCTGGATTATTGTGACAGTCTCCTAATTGTGTCCCCACTTGTACCCTTGTTCTCTGTAGTCTATTCTTTCCCAAGAAGCCAGAGTAATACTTTTTAAATGTCAGTCCTATCATATCTTTTATCCATTGTTTCCCCCATTTTGCTTAAGTATAATCCAGATTCTTTACAATGGTTCACAGTGTCTTAACATGATGTGCTACCCTGAACTCATCACTTCTCAGCTCTCACCTCCTCTCACTGTCCCCTTTGATCACTGACCTCTCTACTCTTCCTTGGCCATGCCAAGCCTGCCCTTGCTCGTGGCTTTTTCACATACTCTTCCACCTACCTTGAAATTTCTTCCACTCTGTATCCACGTGGCTACTCTCTGACTTCGACATGAAAGTGACAGCCCTACATAAACTAGAACACTAACCTCCCCATGACTCTCCATCGCCCATACTCTGCTTCATTTTCTCCTTATTACTTCTTTTTCTCCTTTATCAACACCATTCTATATTTAAGGAAGATGGTTTCTTTAATCACCTGTCTCCCTCACTAGAAGAGAAACTCTACGACAACACAGATTACGCTTTGCCTTGTTCATCTTCAGCCCTCTGCATCTGTAACAGTACCTAGACCACAGAGCTGCTCAGTGAAGATTCCTTGAACGAATGAGTGAATCTCCATATCTGCTTAGGCTATGTTTTCTGATGGGTATGTTCCACATTTTCCCTTCTGTTTTGTTTATATTCATTTTTCTCAGCATGGACATCATGCCCTCCATAAAGCCATTCCAGAAACCCCAGTTTGGGCTAATTGTTCCTCCTCACTACACCCATAGCACTGAATGTGTCATCACCTAGCAATCGTTTGTCCATTATAATGACAAAAATCTATGTCCTTCCTCTTGCACTAGACTTCAATATCCATTATAAGGGAATATATCTTCATTCGACATAGTAAGCACGTATGAAGCACATAGTGCCAGGCACTAGGCATACAGCATTGAACTTATAGGAAAGCCCTCATATTCATGATGCTTGCAGTCAAATGTCTTACTCTTTGGTGCATGGCTTGGCATATCTTGGCCTATTAATCATCTTGGATGATTAATGAGTGTCTCTATTTGGGCCTATTATCTTTTATCTTACATTTAAAAAGGGGTCTCTCCTCATATTATTTCTTTCATCAGAATAAAGGGTACAAAATTTGAAGATAATAGCTTCGGTTTTCCTTTGTAGTTGGCAACTTGGTTCCCATTCCAAAAGTCAAAGGCATTCATGCATTTTTCCCAGGAATGGGAGCACCTAAAGAATTCAAAGAGAATAAAGAAGTAAATTGAGCCTGTGATTTGCTTACTTTTAAATCAGTTTTACTGACGTACAATAGACACACACTAAAATGCACTCGTTTTAAGTGTTCATTTTGATGAGTTTGGGCTAATTTATTTAACCATGCAATCACTATCACAATGACAATATAAGAACATTTTCATCAGCCCAGAAAGCTCTGTTGTCGCCTTCCCAGTCACCCCCATCAACACCTCTAGCCCCAGGCAACCATTCATCTGCCTTCTTTCCATTTAAATTAGGTTTGCAGTTTCGTATAAATGGAGTTATTCAGTGTGTAATTGCTTAGATCTAATTACCTTTGCACAGTCTGATGTTTTTGGAATTCATCCATACTGCTGCTTGTATCAATATTTCATTCCTTTTTATTGCTGAGTAGTATTCCATTTTATGGGTATACCATAATTTGTTTACCCATTCATCATTGGATGGACATTTGGGTTATTTCCAATTTGGGGTAATTGTGAATAAAGCTGCCATGGACATCTGCATACAAGTCTTTGGTAGAAAACTGTTTTCATTTTTCTTGAAGAAATACTTAGAAGTGAAAATGTTGGGTTGTAGGGTAAGTGTATGTTTAATTTAATAAGAAACTGCCAAACTGTTTTCCAATATGACTGAACCATTTTACATTCCCACCAGCAAAGTATTAGAATTCCAGTTGTTTTGCATGCTTGTCAACACTTGGTATTGTCATTCTTTCTTATTTATGTCAGCCTATTTCTTATATTTCAGGGCAGACTAATGTCTTGATAACTAGGGCAGAGTTTGGGAATACTCAAGCCTTGTAGAATAAGAAGAACTAATCTGCAGATATCTTCTTATAGGCAATTTGGTGAAACCCTATATAGTGGAGCCTGGTACAAAGACAGCGGCCAAGGTTTTCTAAGCCCTAGGAGCTGAACTTTGGCAACAAAACTGAAAAGACATGAGGGTTCAGAAGATAAGGATGAAAAGGATAAGAATGCAACTGGAAATCATGGTTGGGCTACAAGCTTTAGTAGGGGAAATACAGGGCTAGGTTCCTGTGAGCCTCTGGGCACAGCATTTTCATCAACCAATCAAAACATAACTTTGTTTTAGGTATGTTTCCGTTTAAAGACACCTTATTTAATATAATATATGTTGTTGATTCATTAACGGTGAACTCATAGACAACAGCACTATGACTCATACCAAATGAAGCTTATCTAAAACACATAATTTTCTTCATAAGACACATCACAGCCTTCTTGATCTTGGGGACACTAGACAGCACTTCAGCACTGTGTTTGGGGGCCATTTTAAACAGAAAAATCGCCAAAAGATCAACTTGTAAAAAATGTGGCACTAAATAGACCACAAAAAGGGTACATGTTTACAGTAAGAGAGCTGAAACAAGAAAGCAGTGTTGCTTTGTTCATCCTTTGCTAGGAATGTGCACATCTGGTGACAAGAAATTGTATGTCCACAAGTGACCATGAAAGTGCCACGAGTACTGATCTGGGGGTTACAAGTAAATTTTAGCAACTAGGCAAATTTGCATAGTGGAATCTGCAAATAATGAGGATAGGCTGTGTGTGTGTGTGTGTGTGTGTGTATGTGTGTGTGTGTACACAGAGTGGACAGTACACTCCGTGAAGACATGAACATTGCTGATATGGCTTTAGAAAGAAAATTCGCTCTCTGTGGATCCTCAACATATACTGAATAATCAGTCATTTTTGATCCAACATTAGTAGATCAAAGGAATGTATTCAAAGCTCCATTTCTCTCCAGAGGTGTTAATAAATTATAATCATTTAACCTCAAGCATTCTCTAGACTAAAGTGCTTTGCATTGGTGATGCTTAACTTTGTAAAAAAAAACAGTTTTTACCCAAAAATACTGATATTCCAGAGTTTGAAAATCAACCACCTTATTGCTGTACATCTAGTTTGTCAAGTTTAGAGCCCTTATTGCTTGGGGTTGGGTCTTTGTGGCCATTCCTCATGGATCATCAGAATTTAGATCTTTGTGAGCTCACACTTAATTTGCACCCTAATTTTCCCTTTTACTTTCTAATGCCTCCTCAACTCTTTCTGCAAGGAGCCAATACAAGACCTTCCATATTTTAAAGAAACTTATGTCACCTTATACCAAATGTAGATTGCTCTTTCCATAGTTTTAATACTTTTTCTTATTGGCCATCCATTCACTTATTTTTAAAAATCATTTAAGAAATGATGATTGAGTGACTCATGTCCTAGATCACCATCATGTTCTATGTGGGAATCTATCCTCTACTTCAATACCACCCAGTCAGCTCTCTGCTGAGCCTCATAATCTTGATTCATATTTCCCAGACCTTCAGTCATCTTCATGTTTATCTTCTATTATCTTCTTTCTTGTTCTAAAGATCTTCTTTTGGTTCAAAAGCCCAGAACTGAATCCAAAACTACCTGATTAGTGCAGGTAAAACCAACGAACAACAACAACAAAAAGAATCTTGGGATTTGAAGCAGAAAAAGTTTAAGTTTTTCTAATTATAAAATGACTGGACTTTATTGTCCCAAAGTATTTAAAATAGTTAGTAAACATCTAATCTCAGCATCCAAAGATAATGCTCTTTATAATTTGTTGTCTTTCTCTCCTTTGCATATTGTTTTAAATAGTTTAAATTGACAATGTATGCATTTTCCTGTCTTTTCCACCATCCCATAGTTTAAATTCTTTATAAATATAATAATATTCTTTTGTATAAAGACATCATAATTTAATTAGTCATTCCCATGCTGTTAGACAAATAGATTCCTTGTAATTGAGTAACATTGCAAAGGATTAGCTTTGATAGCAAATCCAAGTGAAGTCTTCTTAGTCATTTTTGACATGGTTAAATATGACCCATTATTTCTGATTGGAATACACAGTGTTAAATTTATTCCTGGAGGATATAATACTCTGTGGTTTTTGACTTCCATTTGTGTTTACCAAGGTCACTTCAGATTTATTCCTACTAAAGGTGTGAATTTAGCAATGGAACTTTAAGTGGCTTTATTATAAATAAGTTACACTTGAACAGAAAAATATATAGAATGACATCTCTGCTATAAACAAATCAAACAAAAATATTCTTTTAAAAATAAAAAATGTTAGAACTTACAGGTTTAAAATAAATAAGTCATACGGATATAATGTACAGCATGATGACTATAGTCAATAATACTTTGAAAGTTTCCAAGAGAGTACATTTTAAAGTTCTCATCACAAGGAAAAAAAAGTTTGTTATAACTTTATATGGTAAAGGATGGCAACTAGAATTATTGTGGTAATCATTTTGCAGTACATACAATCTTTATCTTGTATGCCTGAACCTAATATAATGTTATAGGTCAATTATACCACAATTTTTAAAAAGAAAAGTAAATAAGTGAATAAACCAACAAATAAATAAAAACAAAAATAATGTTAGAATAATGCCAAAAATGAGCATGGAGCTTGTATCTGCAAGAGTTCAAGTTTTGCTGTAAAGATAACAACATGACCTATTTGGGGCAGTCCATTTCACAATAAATTATATATTTCATGTCATGCACTATAACTAAAAGCAATTAGAGTTCTTATTACTCAGAACTTCTGAAACAAGATCCCCTTTTACAGATGTAAGCATTTACTTTATAGTTTTAATCATTCTATTCTCACCACTTAATAAATTTATTGAGTCCCCCACTCACCCCAGGGAACATGGCAATGTACCAATTTGCTTTGTATTTGCTGAAAATAGCAATTAAAATGTCCAGAGAATTTTTATTCTGAAGAAACTTGTTAACCCCCTGCTAATAGGTAAAAGGTGCTCTCTTTACATTCCCAAGGTGAAGAAATCAATACAATCTGAAGTATGATCACCTATGAGGAGTGGAAATCACTTGTACCATAATTATCTGCTATATTATATGGTCAGAACAGGAATAAGAAAGTAGATAAGTGTAGCTTAGCTGTGGGTAGCCTCTCTCCTGCTCTCTCTCTCTCTCTCTGTCTTTCACTCTTTCAGTTGTGGGTACGGAGTGAGAGGAAGCATGTGCTCTGGGAAACAATTTATGGGCAAAGGGTTAAGATACAGGTATAAGAAACAGACCTCAAGAGAAGGGAGTCCAAACTGGGATGCTGAAAATTATGTACATGTGGATAATTTCACATGGAAATAAATCCCATCCATCATTTCTTAGAATTTGCATAGGATGAGATTGCACATCCCTGCCTCCTTGATGGGAGACGTGGTCATGAGACTTACATGGGCCAATGAAACATAGGATGGGCATCGCTTCCAGGTGGCAGCTTGAAGAACAAGGGCACGGTTTGCCATGATGCTACCTTCTTTACACTGTGATGGTGGATTCACATTTTGAGATGC
This sequence comes from Tursiops truncatus, assembly GCF_011762595.2. Taxonomy (NCBI): domain Eukaryota; kingdom Metazoa; phylum Chordata; class Mammalia; order Artiodactyla; family Delphinidae; genus Tursiops; species Tursiops truncatus. The sequence goes on from NC_047037.1 coordinate 8,239,283, forward strand.
GACCTCCATCTACCTGGGTTCCTGATTGACTATAAAGAACAAAGTCCCATTGCTAATTTGCTTTGGAAATGTCACATGCACAGGAAGTATATTTGTATTGTTCTAAGCCCATGAGATTTTCGAGTTGTGGCTGTAGCATAACCCCAATTTATTCTGACAGCCACCCTTGAGGAGAAAATCTCCAGTAACAAAACAAAATGTTTCTTGTTCTCAGAATAACTTCATTTGCAAAGGACCAAGTAGAACTGGGGTAGATACTGGGGTCTTGTGACTGAATTAATTCTTCAAAGCCTACAGAAATGGTAATATTTGAAATTCACCCCTTCCAGACACAGAAGACTTGCTGAGTATTCCTTATTCTATGAGGTGAAATCCACTTCTTAATTCACTTTAATTTTTCCTTTGTTCATATTCGTTCACTCCACAAAGTGGAGTTACCTAATTTGAACAAATTAGGTAACAAATATTGTTACCTAATGTGAACAAATCACTTCAAGATCATCTTCAAAGATGACATGAACCTTATATTTGAAGACTTTCTCACCTAAGGATGGGGATAAAAGATTTTCAAATATTAGGATATGAAATAGGAAGTGACCTTCCCTCCCATAAATCAATACTTTGGAAACAATTACTTAATTTGCTGTAGAGCTTTCAGGATTTTGATGCTCATAAAAAGCGTTTCTTTTCCCTAAAGGGACATGTGTTCTACGTGGTTTTCTGGAACCTGAATTATTCACATTTCCGTAGCATCTTTCCATATGACTACACAAAGACCAACCTCATTATTTTTTTATGTTAATTCTTTTTTAAAATTGAAGTATAATTAATTTACAATGTTGTATTAGTTTCAAGTGAATAGCAAGGTGATTCAGTTATATATATATACTTTTCAGATTCTTTTCCACTATAGGTTATTACAAGACATTGGATATAGTTCCCTGTGCTGTATAGTAGGACCTTGTTGTTTACCTATTTTATATAAGTAGTGTGTATATGTTAATCCCAAAGTCCTAATTTATCTCCCCCATCCCTTTGCTAACCATAAGTTTGTTTTCTATTTCTATTCTGTTTTGTAAATAAGTTCATTTGTATCATTTTTTAGATTCTACATATAAGTGGCATCATAAGATATTTGTCTTTCTCTGCCTGACTTACTTCACTTAGTATGATGATCTCTAGGTCCATCCATGCTGCTGCAAATGGTGTTGTTTCCTTCTTTTTCACAGCTGAGTAATATTCCATTGTGTATATATGTGTATATACAAATTGCAGATGCCACAATAGTTTCAGTGTACATTTTTCCAGACTCACATCCAGAAGAAAAGAGTTTATATTCCCGGAAGCTCACAACTGCATCCTAAGATTGACTCTGATAGGACCAGCTTGCAGCTCATAACATCCCTGACCAATCACTGTGGCTCAAGGTGTTGGATAGGCTGTTTGACCAGGCTTCCATCTTATACTCCATGTCTGGAGTCACAGCGATGAAGCATCCACCCAAAGCATGTGACCTGAGTGAGAGGGAAGGATATAATTTTACACAAAAAAGGAAGAATAAATGTTCTTGGCCAAAAAATAATTAATGCCCAATCTAACCCCTGTCTCCCTCTCTGGACCACTATTAGCCCTGCTCACATATTATCACTCTTAACAATCACTCACGTATCCTTTTACAAATGTTTGATGCATATACAAGACATACACAAATGGGATCACGCTATAGTTTTTTTTTTGGTATTTTACATTTCATTAATAATCTATCCTAGATTCTCCATATGAGCCCACAGAAATCTACTTTATTCTTTTCAATGACTACATAATACTCCATTATAAGTATGTACCGTAATTCACTTAACTAACCCTGTATTTATGGACAATCGGTTTTTGGGGGGTAGTGTTGTCAGAACAAATAATGTTTCATTGAACATACTTGTACATAAATCTGGCACAGTTGTTCAAGTTTATCTCTAGATCAAAATTCTAGACATAAAGTTACTAGGTCAAAGAGGATGTGCATTTAAAATGTTGATAGAAATATTCAAAAAAACAAAGAAAACTAATGGTTGAATCTCTTTGTATTCCTATCCATAGTATATGAGAATGCCTGAGTTTCATTGTACCTTTGTACTTTTGCTCCAAGCGATGACTAAAAAGCAGTATTTTTATTTTATTTTGTATGTCATATGTTTACAGGCCACATGAATGCCATTATCTGTGAATTGCTTTTTTCCATGCTCATGTTTCTTCTGGGTGCTGAATTTCTCTTATTTTGTTCTTAGTATATTAAGAAAATTAACATCTATTCTGCTATGTTAACACATTTTTTTAGTCTTTTGACTCTCTACTTTTCTATCGTATGTTTGTCACATCAAACTTTTTCAACTTTTTATGCATTTAAATTTGTCAGTCTCTTTCCCTTGTAGCTTCTGGGTTTTGCATATTACTTAGAAATCACTTTAAATGTGTATAAACCTCACTCATGGTTTATTCTGTTCCTTTAATGCCACTTTTGGGGTCAGGTCATTGATCCATCTGAAGTTATTGTTAGTCTTGGGGTGTGGTAGTCCTTAGCCACTTGTTTCTCTCTTCTTCCAGATACATGGTGGAGGGTATGTACACAACTCATGGTGGATTTGACTGTGAAAATAATCCTAGGTGATCATTTGTGGGTCGAAGTGGCACAAGTCACTGCAGGTCAAACTATTTAATTGCTAAGGCAAAGCCTCACTTTTCCCTCTGATATGCAATTGGCCGAGTTTGACGTTGTGGCACTCCTACCATCTTGGGTCTTTGAATGAATACAATCCACAGAGGCCCCTGGACAACCATGAGTGAAAAATAAACTTTTGTGGCATTGAGCCACTACTAATTGGTTGCTTTTTTAACTGCAACATAACCAACACTATTCCAACTGACACAGGAGATCAAGTATTATTTTTGCATTTTTATTTCATAGACACTCATTTGTCCAGAATGTTCCACCTTGTCTCTCGGGTGCAGTTTTAGAGCAGATGGTGTCAGTGCCTCTCCCATATCACCTCCGTTAACATTTGTTTGTACTTGCTCCGACTCCTAGCTCCCAGCGCCAGCAGGTTTTGTTAGGATGTCCTCTCACTGATGGAACTCACTTTGCCACCTGTTCAACAAACTGTAAGTTTCTCGAATCCATGCCTCCAGAAGTAATGCTCAAGCAATATCAGAGGAATGTTGGAGGTTAAAAACTGTAGCTCCCTTACCCCTTAGGTGAGATAACTCTAAAGTGGAATAACTTATATGGGCTTCCCGTGCTTCCCCAGTGAGATTATACTTCATAACACTGCTCAGTATTTAACCCATTACAACTTTGGTAACCCCATTCTCATAAAAATCCAGGATGTCCACCCCCCCCCCCGGCAAAGGAGACACAGTGGAGGGAACATGACATTGGCCATTAGAGCTTAATGTGAATTAAGACCTGGAAGCTTTCAAGTCTCAAAAGATAAAATTGATTTCCAAAAATGTAATAAGCCAGTCAATTATTCCATGCTTATTCACAGTAAGTGTTTATATTTAACTTTTCTGAGGTTAAATCTACTTGAAATCCTATTTGAAATTCTTTTTTAACAAGGATCTATCAACTTGAAACTGAATTGGTTGGATTTTAATAAAAGGTATACTTGTATAAGTTAAGAACAACTATGCTACTATGGAGAACAGTATGGAAGTTCCTTAAAAAACAAAATAGAGCTACCACATGATCCAGCAATCACACTCCTGGACATATATCTGGAAAAGATGAAAACTCTAATTTAAAAGGATACATGCACCCTAATGTTCATAACAGCACTGTTTACAATAGCCAAGACATGGAAGCAACCTAAGTGGATAAAGAAGATGTAGTATGGTATATATATATATATATATATATATATATGTATATATACAATGGAATAATACTCAGCCATAAAAAAGAATGAAATAATGCTATTTGCAGCAACATGGATGGACCTAGAGATTATCATACTAAGTGAAATAAGTCAGACAGAGAAAGGCAAATATCATATGATACCAGTTATATGTGGAATCTAAAAAAATGATACAAATGAACTTATGTACAAAATAGAAACAAGCTCACAGACATAGAAAACAAACTTATGGTTACCAAGGGGAAAGATGGGTGGGAGGAGGGATAAATTAGGAGTTTGGGATGAACAGATACACACTACTGTATATATCAATAGAAATAGATAAACAACAAGGTCCTACTGTATAGCACAGGGAACTATATTCAATACCCAGTAATAACGTATAATGGAAAAGAATTTGTAAAAGAATATATATATTATTTTACCTATATATAAGAATATGTATATATATATATATATATATATATATATATATATATGGGGGAGGGGTATAAATGAATCAGTTTGCTGTACATCAGGCAAGAAAAGAACAACTATTATATGGGTGACCAGAAAAGCACAGATATCGTTCAGAGATAATATAGTAATTCTTAAGGTGATATTAGTTAAATTAAATTTTAATATATTTTTATTGGTGATAAAGTTCAAGTGAGAAGATGTTTTTTGAATGAAAGAAAATATGGTGGTATCCAAAGGATTGAATATTTACTTATCTCAATTAGTTCAAAGCTCATCTTATGTCTCCCATGAGAGAGTATTTCAGGAATGTAGAGGTCTGAGTTGTGAAGTTGATACATTTCCACCATGAATTAATCAGCATCCTCAGAGTTGAACAGGTGTCAGAAGAGAAAGTTCAGGCTTTACTGACCTAAGGCAGCAGGAAACTAACAAACTAAAGCCTCTATAATCTATCACTGATAACCAAAAACCAAAACACTATTTCAAATTATAGTTTTGGGGTTTTTTTAAAATATATATATATTTTTAACATCTTTATTGGAGTATAATTGCTTTACAATGGTGTGTTAGTTTCTGATTTATAACAAATTGAATCAGCTATACATATACATATATCCCCATATCCCCTCCCTCTTCATCTCCCTCCCACCCTCCCTATCCCAACCCTCTAGGTGGTCGCAAAGCAATGAGCTGATCTCTCTGTGCTGTGCAGCTGCTTCCCACTAGCTATCTATTTTACATTTGGTGCTATGCAGATGCTTCCCACTAGCTACCTATTTTACGATAGGGATTGCATTGAATCTGTAGATTGCTTTGGGTAGTAGAGTCATTTTCACAATGTTGATTCTTCCAGTCTGTTTTATTTTTAAAATTAATTTTTATTGGAGTATAGTTGATTTACAATGTTGTGTTAGTTTCTACTGTACAGCAAAGTGAATCACTTATATATATACATATATCCGCTGTTTTTTAGATTCTCTTCCCATATATGTCATTACAGAGTATTGAGTAGAGTTCCTTGTGTTATACAGTAGGTCTTATTACCTATCCATAGTATATATGGTAGTGTGTATATGTCAATCCCAATCTCCCAATTTATCCCTCCCCACCTTCCCCCTTGGAAACCATAAGTTTGTTTTCTACATCTGTGACTCTACTTCTGTTTTGTAAATAGGTTCATTTGTACCATTTTTTTTAGATTCCACATATAAGTGATATCATATGACATTTTTCTCTGACTTACTTCACTCTGTATGACAATCTTTAGGTCCATCCATGTTGCTGCAGATTACAGTATTTCATTCCTTTTTATGGCTGAGTAATATTCCATTGTATATATGTACCACATCTTTATCCACCTCTCTGCCGATGGACATGTAGTTTGCTTCCATGTCTTGGCTATTGTAAATAATGCCTCAGTGAACATTGGGGTGCGTGTATCTTTTCTTTTTAATTTTAATTGAAGTATAACTGATTTACAATGTTGTGTTAGTTTCAGGTGTACAGCAAAGTGGATCAGTTATACATATATACATATCCACTCTTTTATAGAGTCTTTTCCCGTATAGGTCATTACAGAGTATTGAGTAGAGTTCCCTGTGCTATACAGTAGGTCCTTATTAGTTATTTATTTTATATATAGTAGTGTGTATATATCAATCCCAATCTTCCAGTTTATCCCTCCCCCCTTTCCCTCCTGGTAACCACAAGTTGGTTTTCTACATATGTGACTTGATTTCTGTTTTGTAAATAAGTTAATTTGTACCATGTTTTTGTATTGTTTTGTTTTGGTTTTTTGCAGTACGCGGGCCTCTCACCATTGTGGCCTCTCCCGTTGTGGAGCACAGGCTCCAGAGGCGCAGGCTCAGAGGCCATGGCACACAGGCCCAGCCGCTCCACGGCATGTGGGATCCTCCCGGACCGGGGCACTAACCCGTGTCCCCTGCGTCGGCAGGTGGACTCTCAACCACTGCACCACCAGGAAAGCCCTGTACCACGTTTTTAGATAAGCAATATCTTGTGATATTTGTCTTTGTCTGACTTACTTCACTTAGTATGATAATCTCTAGGTCCATCCATGTTGCTGCAAATGGCATTATTTCCTTCTTTTTTATGGCTGACTAATATTCCATTGTATATATGTATCACATCTTCTTTATCCATTCCTCTGTCAATGGACATTTAGGTTGCTTTCATGTTTTGGCTCTTGTGAACAGCGCTGCAATAAACATTGGGGTGCATGCATCCTTTCGGATTATGGTTTCTCCAGATATATGCCCAGGAGTGGGATTACTGGATCATATGGTAGTTCTAGTTTTAGCTTTTTAAAGAACCTCCATACTGTTCTCCATAGTGGTTTTACCAATTTACATTCCCACCAACAGTGTAGGAGGGTTCTCTTTTGCCCACACCCTCTCCAGAATTTACTGTTTGTACACGTTTTGATGATGGTCATTCTGACTGGTGTGAAATGATACCTCATTGTAGTTTTGATTTGCATTTCTCTGATAATTAGTGATGTTGAGCATCTTTTCATGTGCTTTTTGGCTATGTGTATGTCCTTTTTTTTTAACATCTTTATTGGAGTATAATTGCTTTACAATAGTGTGTTAGTTTGTACTTTATAACAAAGTGAATCAGTTATACATATACGTATGTTCCCATATCTCTTCTCTCTTGCATCTCCCTCCCTCCCACCCTCCTTATCCCACCCCTCTAGGTGGTCACAAACCACTGAGCTGATCTCCCTGTGCTATGTGGCTGCTTCCCACTAGCTAGCTATTTTATGTTTGGTAGTGTATATATGTCCATGCCACTCTCTCACTTTGTCACAGCTTACCCTTCCCCCTCCCCATATCCTCAAGTCCATTCTCTAGTACGTCTGTGTCTTTATTCCTGTCTTACCCCTAGGTTCTTCATGACCTTTTTTTTTCCCCTTAGATTCCATATATATGTGTTAGCATACGGTATTTGTTTTTCTCTTTCTGACTTACTTCACTCTGTATGACAGACTCTAGGTCCATCCAACTCACTACAAATAACTCAATTTCATTTCTTTTTATGGCTGAGTAATATTCCATTGTATACATGTGCCACATCTTCTTTATCCATTCATCTGTTGATGGACACTTAGGTTGCTTCCATATCCTGGCAATTGTAAATAGAGCTGCAATGAACATTTTGTTACATGACTTTTTGAATTATGATTTTCTCAGGGTATATGCACAGTAGTGGGATTGCTGGGTCGTATGGTAATTCTATTTTTAGTTTTTTAAGGAACCTCCATACTGTTCTCCATAGTGGCTGTATCAATTTACATTCCCACCAACAGTGCAAGAATGTTCCATTTTCTCGACACCCTCTCCAGCATTTATTCTTTCTAGATTTTTTGAGGATGGCCATTCCAACCAGAGGGAGATGATATCTCATTGTAGTTTTGATTTGCATTTCTCTAATGATTAATGATGTTGAGCATTCTTTCATGTGTTTGTTGGCAGTCTGTATATCTTCTTTGGAGAAATGTCTATTTAAGTCTTCTGCCCATTTTTGGATTGGGTTGTTTGTTTTTTTGTTATTGAGCTGCATGAGCTGCTTATAAATTTTGGAGATTAGCCTTTGTCAATTGCTTCATTTGCAAATATTTTCTCCCATTCTGAGGGTTGTCTTTTGGTCTTCTTTATGGTTTCCTTTGCTGTGCAAAAGCTTTGAAGTTTCATTAAGTCCCATTTGTTTATTATTGTTTTTATTTCCATTTCTCTAGGAGGCGGGTCAAAAAGGATCTTGCTGTGATTTATGTCATAGAGTGTTCTGTCTATGTTTTTCTCTACGAGTTTGATAGTGTCTGGCCTTACATTTAGGTCTTTAATCAATTTTGAGTTTATTTTTGTGTATGGTGTTAGGGAGTGTTCTAATTTCATACTTTTACATGTACCTGTCCAGTTTTTCTAGCACCACTTACTGAAGAGGCTGTCTTTTCTCCATTGTATATTCTTGCCTCTTTTATCAAAGAGAAGGTGACCATATATGTGTGGGTTTATCTCTGGGCTTTCTATCCTGTTCCATTGATCTATATTTCTGTTTTTGTGCCAGTACCTTACTGTCTTGATTACTGTAGCTTTGTAGTATAGTCCAAAGTCAGGGACCTTGATTCCTCCAGCTCCTTTTTTTGTTCTCAAGATTGCTTTGGCTATTCGGGGTCTTTTGTGTTTCCATACAAATTGTGAAATCTTTTGTTCCAGTTCTGTGAAAAATGCCAGTGGTAGTTTGTTAGGGATTGCATTGAATCTGTAGATTGCTTTGGGTAGTAGAGTCTTTTTCACAATGTTGATTCTTCCAATCCATGAACATAGTATATCTCTTCATCTGTTTGTATCATCTTTAATTTCTTTCACCAGTGTCTTATAATTTTCTGTATACAGGTCTTTTCTCTCCTTAGGTACGTTTATTCCTAGATATTTTATTCTTTTTCTTGCAATGGTAAATGGGGGTGTTTTCTTAATTTCACTTTCAGATTATTCATCATTAGTGCATAGGAATGCCCGAGATTTCAGTGCATTAATTTTCTATCCTGCTACTTTACCAAATTCATTGATTAGCTCTAGTCGTTTTCCGGTAGCATCTTTAGGATTCTCTATGTATAGTACCATGTCATCTGCAAACAGTGACAGCTTTACTTCTTCTTTTCTGACTTGGATTCCTTTTATTTCTTTTTCTTCTCTGATTGCTGTGGCTAAAACTTCCAAAACTATGTTGGATAATAGTGGTGAGAGTGGACAACCTTGTCTTGTTCCTGATCTTAGTGGAAATGTTTTCAGTTTTTCACCATTGAGGCAGATGTTGGCTGTGGGCTTGTCATATATGGCCTTTATTATGCTGAGGAAAGTTCCCTCTATGCCTACTTTCTGCAGTGTTTTTATCAGAAATGGGTGTTGAATTTTGTTGAAAGCTTTCTCTGCATCTACTGAGATGATCATATGGTTTTTCTCCTTCATTTTGTTAATATGGTGTATCACGTTGATTGATTTGCATATACTGAAGAATGCCTGCATTCCTGGAATAAACTCCACTTGATCATGGTGTATGATCCTTTTAATGTGCTGTTGGATTCTGTTTGCTAGTATTTTGTTGAGGATTTTTGCATCTATGTTCATCAGTGATATTAGCCTGTAGTTATCTTTCTTTATGACATCTTTGTCTGGTTTTGGTATCAGGGTGATGGTGGCCTCGTAGAATGAGTTTGGGAGTGTTCCTCCCTCTGCTATATTTTGGAAGAGTTTGAGAAGGATAGGTGTTAGCTCTTCTGTAAATGTTTGATAGAATTCGCCTGTGAAGCCATCTGGTCCTGGGCTTTTGTTTGTTGGAAGATTTTTAATCACAGTTTCAATTTGAGTGCTTGTGATTCGTCTGTTCATATTTTCTATTTCTTCCTAGTTCAGTCTCAGCAGTTGTGCATTTCTCAGAATTTGTCCATTTCTTCCAGGTTGTCCATTTTATTGGCATAGAGTTTCTTGTAGTAATCTCTCATGATCCTTTTTATTTCTGCAGTGTCAGTTGTTACTTCTCCTTTTTCATTTCTAATTCTATTGATTTAAGTCTTCTCCCATCTTTTCTTGATGAGTCTGGCTAATGGTTTATCAGTTTTTTTTATCTTCTCAAAGAACCACCTTTTAGTTTTATTGATCTTTGGTATAATTTCCTTCATTTTTTTTCATTTATTTCTAATCTGATCTTTATGATTTCTTTCCTTCTGCTAACTTTGGGGGATTTTTGTTCTTTTTTCTCTAATTGCTTTAGGTGCAAGGTTAGGTTGTTTATTTGAGATGTTTCCTGTTTCTTAAGGTAGGATTGTATTGCTATAAAATTCCCTCTTAGGACTGCTTTTGCTGCGTCCAATAGGTTTTGGGTCATCGTGTTTTCATTGTCATGTTTTTCTAGGAATTTTTTGATTTTTTTCTTTGATTTCTTCAGTGATCTCTTGGTTATTAAGTAGTGTATTGTTTAGCCTCCATGTGTTTGTATTTTTTACAGATCTTTTCCTGTAATTGATATCTAGTCACATAGCGTTGTGTCTGGAAAAGGTACTTGGTACGATTTCAATTTTCTTAAATTTACCAAGGTAAATTTACCTGTATAATCTATTCAAGTATTTTCTCAGTCCCTTTCTTTTTCTCTTCTTCTCCTGGGACCCCTATAATTCAAATGTTGGTGTGTTTAATGTTGCCCCAGAGGTCTCTAAGACTGTCCTCAGTTCTTTTCGTTCTTTTTTCTTTATTCTGTTCTGTAGTAGCTATTTCCACTATTTTTTCTTCCAGGTCATTTATCCGTTCTTCTGCCTCAGTTATTCTGCTATTGATCCCTTCTAGAGTATTTTTAATTTCATTTATTGTGTTGTTTATCATTGCTTGTTTCCTCTTTAGTTCTTCTAGGTCCTTGTTCAATCTTTCTTGCATTTTCTCTATTCTATTTCCAAAATTTTGGATCATCTTTACTATCGTTATTCTGAATTCTTTTTCAGGTAGACTGCCTATTTCCTCTTCATTTGTTAGGTCAGGTGGGTTTTTGCGCTGCTCCTTCATCTGCTGTGTGTTTTTCTGTCTTCTCATTTTGCTTGTCTTACCGTATTTGGGGTCTCCTTTTCGCAGGCTGCAGGCTTGTAGTTCCCGTTGTTTTTGGTGTCTGTCCCCAGTGGGTAAGGTTGGTTCAGTGGGTTGTGTAGGCTTCCTGGTGGAGGGGGCTAGCGCCTGTGTTCTGGTGGATGAGGCTGGATGTTGTCTTTTTGGTGGGCAGGTCCACGTCTGGTGGTGTGTTCTGGGGTTTCTGTGGCCTTATGATTTTAGGCAGGCTCTCTGCTAATGGATGGGGCTGTGTTCCTCTCTTGCTAGTTGTTTGGTATAGGGTGTCCAACACTGCAGCTTACTGGTCGTTGAGTGAAGCTAGGTTTTGGTGTTGCAAAGGAGATCTCTGGGAGATTTTTGCCGCTTGATATTACATGGAGCTGGGAGGTCTCTTGTGGACCAGTGTCCTGAAGTTGGCTCTCCCACCTCAGAGGCACAGCACTGACTCCTGGCTGGAGCACCAAGAGCCTTTCATCCACACGGCTCAGAACAAAAGGGAGAAAAAATAGAAAGAAAGAAAGAAAGAGGATAAAATAAAATAAAATATAGTAGGATAAAATAACATAAAGTTATTTTTAAAAATTAATTAAAAATAATTATTATGAAAAAATTTTAAAAAGTAAAAAATAAAGAACGGATGGACAGAATCCTAAGACAAATGGTGGAAGCAAAGCTATAGAGACAAAATCTCACACACAAGCATACACATACACACTCACAAAAAGAGGAAAAGGGGGAAAAATAATATATCTTGCTCCCAAAGTCCACCTCCTCAATTTGGGATGATTCATTGTCTATTCAGGTATTCCACAGATGCAGGGTACATCAAGTTGATTGTGGAGCTTTAATCCTCTGCTCCTGAGGCTGCTGGGAGAAATTTCCCTTTCTCTTCTTTGTTCACACAGCTCTTGGGGTTCAGCTTTGGATTTGGCCCCGCCTCTGTGTGTAGGTCACCTGAAGGCGTCTGTTCTTCTCTCAGACAGGACGGGATTAAAGGCGCAGCTGATTCGGGGGCTCTGGCTCACTCAGGCCGGGGGAGGGAGGGGTACAGATGCAGGGTGAGCCTGCGGCAGCAGAGGCTGGCATGACATTGCACCAGCCTGAGGTGTGCCGTGCGTTCTCACAGGGAAGTTGTCCCTGGATCGCGGGACCCTGGCAGTGGAGGGCTGCACAGGCTCCCGGGAAGGTGGTGTGGATAATGACCTGTGCTCGCACACAGGCCTCTTGGTGGCTGCAGCAGCAGCCTTAGCGTCTCATGCTCGTCTCTGGGGTCCGCACTGTTAGCCGCCGCTCGCGCCCGTCTCTGGAGCTCCTTTAAGCAGTGCTCTTAATCCCCTCTCCTCGCGCACCACAAAAGAAAGAAGGAAGAAAAAGTCTCTTGCCTCTTCTGTAGCTCCAGACCTTTTCCTGGACTCCCTCCCGGCCAGATGTGGTGCACTAACCTCCTTCAGGCTGCGTTGATGCCACCAACACCAGTCCTCTCCCTGCACTCCAACCGAAGCCCGAGCCTCAGCTCCCAGCCCTGCCCTCCCCAGCAGGCGAGCAGACAAGCCTCTCGGTCTGGTGAGTGCTGGTGGGCACCGATCCTCTGTGCGGGAATCTCTCCGCTTTGCCCTCCGCACCCCTGTTGCTGTGCTCTCCTCCGTGGCTCCGAAGCTTCCCCCCTCCCCCACCTGCAGTCTCCGCCCGCGAAGTGGCTTCCTAGTGTGTGGAAACCTTTCCTCCTTCACAGCTCTCTCCCACTGGTGCAGGTCCTGTCCCTATTCTTTTGTCTCTGTTTGTTATTTTTTCTTTTGCCCTACCCAGGTACGTGGGGGAGTTTCTTGCCTTTTGGGAGGCCTGAGGCCTTCTGCCAGCGTTCAGTAGGTGTTCTATAGGAGCAGTTCCACGTGTAGATGTATTTCTGATGTATCTGTGGGGAGGAAGGTGATCTCCACGTCTTACTCTTACGCCAGCTTCCTCTGGTCCCCGCAAATTATAGTATTTTTTTTTCTTTTTCTTTCTTTTTTTTTGGCCCTTATCAGTTTTTCTCTTCTTTTAGTCTATTTGGGTTCATTCAGTTTTCTTTCTCTGATTTTTTTAAGTTAGACAATTAATTTCCAGCATTTCTCATTTTTCAATTTAATTATTTAGAGCTATAAATTTCCCATTAAATACCATCCTCCAAGCTTATAGGTGTAGTATTTTCTTTTGCCTTTATTTTGTATTTTCTAAAGTCCACAGGCTCTCTTTTTTTTTTCTGTAATAACTTTATAACATCTTTTTTTTTAACATCTTTATTGGAGTATAATTGCTTTCCAATAGTGTGTTAGCTTCTACTTTATAACAAAGTGAATAAGTTATACATATGCATATGTTCCCATATCTCTTCCCTCTTGCGTCTCCCTCCCTCCCACCCTCCCTGTCCCACCCCTCTAGGTGGCCACAAACCACCTAGCTGATCTCGCTGTGCTATGCGGCTACTTCCCACTAGCTATCTATTTTACATTTGGTAGTGTATACATGTCCATGCCACTCTCTCACTTTGTCACAGCTTACCCCCTTCCCCCTCCCCATATCCTCAAGTCCATTCTCTAGTATGTCTGTGTCTTTATTCCCATCTTACCCCTAGGTTCTTCATGACCTTTTTTTTTTTCTTAGATTCCATATAAATGTGTTAGCATACGGTATTTGTTTTTCTCTTTCTGACTTACTTCACTCTGTATGACAGACTCTAGGTCCATCGACCTCACTACAAATAACTCAATTTCGTTTCTTTCTATGGCTGAGTAATATTCCATTGTATATATGTGCCACATCTTCTTTATCCATTCATCTGTTGATAGACACTTAGGTAGCTTCCATGTCCTGGCTATTGTAAATAGAGCTGCAATGAACATTTTGGTACATGACTCTTTGAATTACGGTTTTCTCAGGGTATAAGCCCAGTAGTGGGATTGCTGAATCATATGGTAGTTCTAGTTGTAGATTTTTAGGAACCTCCACACTTTTCTCCATAGTGGCTGTATCAATTTACATTCCCACCAACAGTGCAAGAGTGTTCCCTTTTCTCCACACCCTCTTCAGCATTTCCTACTTCTAGATTTTTTGATAATAGCCATTCTAACCAGTGTGAGATGATATCTCATGGTAGTATTAATTTGCATTAAGAAAACACTCCCATTTACCATTGCAACAAAAAGAATAAAATATCTAGGAATAAACCTACCTAAGGAGAGAAAAGAGCTGTATGCAGAAAATTATAAGACACTGATGAAAGAAATTAAAGATGATACAAATAGATGGAGAGATATACCATGTTCTTGGATTGGAAGAATCAACATTGTGAAAATGACTCTACTACCCAAAGCAATCTACAGATTCAATGCAATCCCTACCAAACTACCACCGCATTTTTCACAGAACTAGAGCAAAAAAATGCACAATTTGTATGGAAGCACAAAAGACCCTGAATAGCCAAAGCAATCTTGAGAACGAAAAATGGAGCTGGAGCAATCAGACTCCCTGACTTCAGATTATACTACCAAGCTACAGTAATCAAGACAGTATGGCACTGGCACAAAAACAGAAATATAGATCAATGGAACAGGATAGAAAGCCCAGAGATAAACCACGCACATATGGACACCTTATCTTTGATAAAGGAGGCAAAAATATACAGTGGAGAAAAGACAGCCTCTTCAATAAGTGGTTCTGGAAAAACTGGACAGGTACATGTAAAAGTATGAAATTAGAACACTCCCTAAGACCATACACAAAAATAAGCTCAAAATTGATTAAAGACCTAAATGTAAGGCCAGACACTATCAAACTCATAGAGAAAAACATAGGCAGAACACTCTATGACATAAATCACAGCAAGATCCTTTTTGACCCACATCCTAGAGAAATGGAAATAAAAACAAAAATAAACAAATGAGACCTAATGAAACTTCAAAGCTTTTGCACAGCAAAGGAAACCATAAAGAAGACCAAAAGACAACCCTCAGAATGGGAGAAAATATTTGCAAATGAAGCAATTGACAAAGGCTAGTCTCCAAAATTTATAAGCAGCTCATGCAGCTCAATAACAAAATAAACAAACAACCCAATCCAAAAATGGGCAGAAGACCTAAACAGACATTTCTCCAAAAAAGATATACAGATTGCCATCAAGTTATAGTTTTTAATGTTTTGTCTTAAGCCAATTTTGCTCTGTATTACAGAAAAGGAGGTTCAAGGAACTCAGAGAGAAAAACTCAGTTGTGCAGTTTACATGAGATTACGGCTCTGGCAGGAATTTTTTCCACTACTGGCAAAGCCAGGAAAAAAAAGTCTTTGTTTTGTTTTTTGTTTTTTTTTTGCAGAATTTGCAGAAACAATAACTTTAAATCAGCCTTCTTGATCTACCACAGGCTCCGGGTAATTATCCCCAATAGATCCCTTTAGTGAGTCAGTTTCTATTTTTTTCTTCAAAAGTAGTTTCTTTTTGACATTTTTATGCAGGCTTTCTGTTTGCTAAAATAACAGAAGTCTCCTCTTACAAAAGCATCAACAACTGTCAGGGATTTTTTTTTCCAGAGTGCAGCTCTCAAGCCTTCTGACACAGTGGCTAAAAGGGCAGTCTGAGTTGTGAATTTCATGCAGATTCCTCTTTTTCTTTAGCAGATTAATGAAACTGAAGTTGAGACTGGTCCACTGCTCTATTTGATTGTCAAACACCAATGCTGCATACCTGAAATCTCTTTGTGAGTTTCTTGAAATATTCTTTTCTTCTTTACCCTGACCTTAAAGAATCCAGTAGAAGTCAGAAAGAAAAATCAAATAAAGAGAACGCCTGCCTCTGGCCAGGTTGGAGAATAAGGAACTGATTTCATCTCCCACCAAAAACAACCAAAAATTAGACAAAAATATACGAAGCAATTGTTTGTTTTCAAGACATTTGATCTTCAAATGATAAATGATACTGGTCCCTCAGGTATGAGAAACAAACCAAGTGAACACTATGTTTCTCCATCTTGCTACCTTACAAGAGTTTCCAGGCCACATCTAGATGGGGAGAGCTCAGGTGGAGTGCAGCCAACTCCTTGAGCTGAGGAGAGCAAGGTAGCTATAGTTCACAGGACAGAGTACCAGAGTGTAATGAGCTACACAGAGAAAGTACTGCAGATACCTACAGAGTGTCCCCCTCGAGTACACAACTGAGTACAGGTCAGTGTGTGCATGTGAGGGAATTACCTGGGACCAGTGAAAGAATCACCTGAAAGGATTAGAGGTACTAGTGCCCAGTGAACACTCAGGGGTAAGAATCTTACGTGTACCCATCAGGCAGACTGGAAACCTGAAGATTTACAGGGCTTTGAGTACAATACTCAGAAGCATCTTTTGTCAATGGGGAATAATTAGCCCATGAATAAACACGACATTGGTTCTGCCTAACAATTATTAAAAGCAAGACCAGAAAGGACCAAACTGTTTCCAAGTAACTTAACTGTGTCCCAGAACAAAGATCAAGAGTATTTATAGAAACTCAAAAATATTCAACATCGCACAAGGTATAATTTACAATGTCTGGCATTCAATCAAAAAGTTCCAGACACACAAAGAAACAGGAAAAATATGATCCATAATGAGGAGATAAATCAATCAATTGAATCTGATTAAGAATGAACCACAGATGTTAGAGTTAGCAGAGAAGGATGTTAAAATGGTTATTATAACGGTATTCCATATGTTCAAAAAGTTAAGCAAAAACATGGAAGATATAAAAAAGATCCAAATCAAACTTCTACTGGTGAAAAATAGAGTCTGTGAAGTAAAAAATATACTTTCTAGGATTAACAGTAGATGAGACATTGTGAGAGAAAAGATTAGTGAACTTGAAGGCATAGCAATAGAAACAATCCAAAATGAAACACAGAGAACTTTTAAAAATTGGACAGAGGGTCAGTGAGGTGTGGGACAATTTCAAGCAGCCTAATATGTGAAGTCACAATGGGGAGAGAGGCAAAAAAAAAATGAAGAAATTATAGATGAAATTTTTCCAAATTTGTTAAAAACTATAAGCACATGAAGCCGAGAAGCTACAGAAACATAAAGAAAATGATACCCAGGCACAGCATAATCAAACTGATCAAAACCAGTGATAAACAGAAAACCCTAAAAGCAATCAGAGAAAAAGATACGTACAAAGGAACAAAGAAAAGAATAATAGTAGATTTCTTGTTGCAAACAGTGCAAGAGAAAGAAACAACAGTAGAACAACATCTTTAAAATGTTAAAAGGAAAAAACGCTGTTGTTCTAAAATTTTACATTCAGTGAAAATGTCTCAAAAATGAAAGCAAGATGAAGACGTTTTTAGATGTATGAAAACTGAAAGAATTCATCAACTTCTTGAGAAGATCAATAAAATTGATAAATCTCTACACTAATCAGGGGAAAAGGGGAAATATAAATTGTCAATATCAGAAATGAGAGAGGTGATATCACTAGAGACTTTACAAATATCCAAATGATTCTACATACACAACTTTATACCAATAAACTCTGCAACTTAAAGGTAATGGGCCAACCCCTTGAAAGATACAGACCATCAAACCTCACTCAAGAAAAAACTAGACAGCATAAATATCCCTCCATCTATTAGAGAAGTTAACTTTGTAGTTTAGAAACTTCCTACAAAGAAATACTGAGGCAAAGATGGCTTCAATGGAATATTCTACCAAAGACTTAAGGAAGAAATAATATCAACTCTAAACAAATACTTCCACACAATTGAAAAGGAGACTCCCCAGAATGCCCTGGTTTCAAAACAGATGAAGACATTACAAGTAAAACAATTGCAGACCAATATCCCTCATGATCATAAATGAAATTTTTCTTATCAAAATTTGAGCAAATTAAATCTGACACTATGTAAAAAGATAACACATTCTGACCGAGTGTGCAAAGTTGGTTTAACAGTAGAAATTTGCCAATGAGTTTCATAATAACAAAGAAACAAATAAGCAAAATAAAGAAAAATTATATTAACACCACAATAGATGCAAAAGAAAGCACTTGACAAATTTCAACATACATTCCAGATAAGAATTCTTAGAAAACTAGAAATACAAGGGAAATTTCTCAGTTTTAAAAAGGGCATCTACAAAAATACAGCTAAAAAACTGTAAATATAGCTTTACCTGAAATCAGAAACAGCAGGATGTCCAGTCTCACTGCTTCTCTTCAATATTGTATTGGAATTTCTTGTCAGTGCAATAAAGCAAGAAAAAGAAATAAAAGGCATCCAGATTGGAAAGGCAGATATAAAATTGTTTTTATTCAAAAACAACATAATTGTTTATGTATAACTCCATTGCAATCTATAAAAAAACTACTAGAACTGTTAGGTGAGTTTAGGAAATGTTTCAGGATGAAAGATCAATATATAAAAATCAATCAGGCTTCCCTGGTGGTGCAGTGGTTGAGAGTCCGACTGCCGATGAAGGGGACACGAGTTCGTGTCCTGGTCCAGGAAGATCCCACATGCTGCGGAGCAGCTAGGCCCGTGAGCCATGGCCGCTGAGCCTGCGTGTCTGGAGCCTGTGCTCCGCAATGGGAGAGGCCACAACAGTGAGAGGCCCACGTACTGCAAAAAAAAAAAAAAATCAATCGTAGTTTTATATACTAGCAATAAACAATCAGAACTTTAAATTTTAAAAAAATGCCAGAAGAAGGAATTCTTCCAAACTTATTCTATAAGGTCAGCATTATCCCAATACCAAAACCAAACAAGACACTATTAAAAAAAAAGAGAGAGAGAATTACAGGCCAATATCCCTCATAAACACAGATGCAAAAATCCTCAACAAAATATTAGCAAACCGAATTCAACAATATGTTAAAAGGATCATACACTGTGATCAAGTGGGATTTATCCCATGGATGCAAAGATGGTTCAAAATCTGCAAATCAATCAATATGATACTCCAAACTTAAGGATTAAAATTATATGATTATTTTAGTAGCTTCAGTAAAAGCTTTTAACAAAACTTAACTTTCATTTATGATAAAAACTCTCAACAATGTAGGAATACAGGGAAAATAACCTCAACATAAAAAGACCATCTATGACACACCCACAGCTAACATCATCATTTCCTCTAAGACCTGGAACCAGACAAGAATGCCTACTCTCACCACTTTTATTCAACATAGTATTGGAAATCCTAGCCACAGCAAAAAGATCAAAAAAAAGAAAGAAAAAGAAAGAAAGAAAGAAAGGGAAAGAACAGAAAGAAATAAAAGCCACCCATATTAGAAAAGGAGTAAAACTATCACTGTTTGCAGATGACATGATACTATATATAGAAAATCCTAAAGACTCCACCAAAAAAACTCTTAGAATAAATGAATTCACTAAAGTTGCAGAATACAAAATTAACATACAGAAATCTGTTGCATTTCTATACAGTAATAATGATCTATCAGAAAGAGAAATATTACAAATAATCCAGTTACAATTGCATCAAAAAGAATAAAATACCTAGTAATAAATTTAACCAAGGAGGTGAAAGACTTGTACTCTGGAAACTATAAGACTTTGATGAAAGAAATTGAAGACAACACAAATAAATGGAAAGATAAACTGTGTTCATGGATTGGAAGAAGTAATATTGCTTTTTGTTTTTGCTTTTTAAATTTTTTCATAGATCTTTATTGGAGTATAATTGCTTCAAATACTGTGTTAGTTTCTGTCGTACACCAAAGTGAATCAGCCATATGCATACATATGTCCCCATATCCCCTCCCTCTTGAGCCTCCCTCCCATCCTCCTTATCCAACCCCTCTAGGTCATTGTAAAGCACTGAGCTGATCTCCCTGTGCCATGCTGCTGCTTCCCAACAGCTAACATTTTACATTCAGTAGTGTATATATGTTGATGCTACTCTCACTTTGCCCCAGCTTCCACCTCCCACCCCGTGTCCTCAAGTCCATTCTCTATGTCTACATCTTTATTCCTGCCCTGCAACTAGGTTCATCAGTACCTTTTTTTTTTTTTAGATTCCATATATATGCGTTAGAATACAGCATTTGTTTTTCTCTTTCTGACTTACTTCACTCTGTATGACAGACTCTGGGTCCATCCACCTCACTACAAATAACTCAATTTCATCTCTTTTTATGGCTGAGCAGTATTTCATTGTATATATGTGCCACATCTTCTTTATCCTTTCATCTGTTGATGGACACTTAGGTTGGTTCCATGTCCTAGCTATTGTAAATAATGGTGCAGTGAACATTGTGGTACATGTCTCTTTTTGAATTATGGTTTTCTCAGGGTATATGCCCAGTAGTGGGATTGCTGGGTCATATGGTAGTTCTATTTTTAGATTTTTAAGGAACCTCCATACTGTTCTCCATAGTGGTTGTATCAATATACATCCCCCCCTTCAGTGCAGGAGGGTTCCCTTTTCACCACACCCTTTCCAGCATTTATTTTTTCTAGACTTTTTTGATAATAGCCATTCTGACTGGCATGAGGTGATACCTCATAGCAGTTTTGATTTGCATTTCTCTAATAATTAGTGATGTTGAGCATCTTTTCATGTGCCTCTTGGCCATCTGTATTTCTTACTTGGTGAAATGTCTATTTAGGTCTCCTACCAATTATTTTCTGGGGGGGCGGAGTACGTGGGCCTCTCACTATTGTGGCCTCTCCTGCTGCGGAGTACAGGCTCCGGACACACAGGCTCAGCAGCCATGGCTCATGGGCCCAGCCGCTCCGCGGCATGTGGGACCGTCCTGGACTGGGGCACAAACCCGTGTCCCCTGCATTGGCAGGCAGACCCTCAACCTCTGCGCCACCAGGGGACCCCCCCCATTTTTTAATTGGATTGTTTGTTGTTTTGATATC
The DNA here is from genome assembly GCF_011762595.2 of Tursiops truncatus. Classification (NCBI taxonomy): domain Eukaryota; kingdom Metazoa; phylum Chordata; class Mammalia; order Artiodactyla; family Delphinidae; genus Tursiops; species Tursiops truncatus. The sequence continues at coordinate 8,260,142 of NC_047037.1, forward strand.
GAGTTCCATGAGCTCTTTGTATATTTTGGAGATTAATCCTTTGTCTGTTGTTTCATTTACAAATATTTTCTCACATTCTGAGGGTTGTCTTTTTGTCTTGTTTATGGTTTCCTTTGCTGTGAAAAAGTTTTTAAGTTTAATTAAGTCCCATTTGTTCATTTTTGTTTTTATTTCCGTTACTCTAGGAGGTGTGTCAAAAAAGATCTTGCTGTGGTTTATGTCAAAGAGTGTTTTTCCTATGTTTTCCTCTAAGAGTTTTATAGTGTCTGGTCTTACATTTAGGTCTTTAATCCATTTGGAGTTTATTTTTGTGTGTGGTGTTATGTAGTGTTCTAATTACATTCTTTTACATGTAGCTGTCCAGTTTTCCCAGCACCACTTATTGAAAAGGCTGTCCTTTCTCCATTGTATGTTCTTGCCTCCCTTGTCATAAATTAGGTGACCATTTTTTTTGCTTTCTTTAAATTTTTGGCCATGCTGCATGGTATGCAGGGTCTTAGTTCCCTGACCAGGGATTGAACCCATGCTCCCTGCTGTGGAAGCAGGGAGTCTTAACCACTGGACCACCAGGGAAGTCCTGGAAGAAGTAATATTGTTACAATTCCCATACAAACCAAAACAATCTAAAAATTCAATGCAATCCCTATCAAAATTCCAATGACATTTTTCACAGAACTAGAACAAATAATTGTAAAATTAGTATGTAACCACAAAAGACCCCAAAGAGTAAAAGCAATCTTGAGAAAGAAGAACAAAGTTGGAGGTATTATGCACCCCAATTTCAAACTATATTACAAAGCTACAGAAATCAAAACAGTATGGTGCTTGTACAAAAACAGATATATAGATCAATGGAACAGAAAGAGATCTCAGAAATAAACTCACCCTTATATGTTTAATTAATCTACAATAAGGAAGGCAAGAATATACAATGGGAAAAGACAGCCTCGTCAATAAATGGTGTTGTGAAAACTGGACAGCTACATGTAAAAGAATCAAACTGGACCACTTTCTTATACCAAGTACAAAAATACACTAAAAATTGTTTAAAGAATTAAATGTAAGACCTGAAACCATAAAAATCTGAGAAGAAAACATAGGCAGTAAGCTCTTTGACATCAGTATTAACAATATTTTTTGGATATGTCTCCTCAGGCATGGGTGACAAAAGCAAAAGTAAACAAATGGGACTACATCAAACTAAAAAGCTTTTGCACAACAAAGCAAACCATCAACTAAATGAAAAGGCAACCTACTGAATGAGTGATGATATTTACAATAATATATTCAATAAGTGATTAATATCCAAATTATATAAATAAATCATACAGCTCAATATCAAAAAACAAACAATCCAATTAAAATGGGCAGAGGACCTAAATAGACATTTCTCCAAAGAAGACATACAAATGACCAACAGACACGTGAAAAGATGTTCAACATCACTAATCATGAGGGAAATGCAAATCAAAACCACAGTGAAGTGTCACCTAACACTGTCAAAATGGCTCTCATCAAAAAATCTACAAATAACAAACGTTAGTGAGGATGTGGAGAAAAGGAAACCCTCATGCACCATTTGGGAATGCAAATTGGTGCAGCCAATACCGAAAACAGTATGGAGGTTCATTCAAAAAAATAAAAATAGAACTACCATATGATCCAGCAATTCCACTTCTGGATATTTACCTAAAGAAAACATAAACACTAATTTCAAAGGATATGTGCACCCCTATGTTCATTGCAGCATCATTTACAATAGCCAAAATATGGAAGCAACCTGTATCCACTGATAGATGAATGAATAAAGAAGATGTAGGTATATATACATATATATAATGGAATATTAATCAGCCATAAAAAACAGTGAAATCTTGCCATTTGTGACAACATGGATGGATCTAGAGGGTACTCTGCTAAGTGAAATAAATCAGACAGAGAAAGACAAATACCACATGATCTCACTTATATGTGGAATCTAAAATAACAAAATAAATAATCAAATGAAACAAAACAGACACACAGAAACAGAACAAACTAGTGGTAGTTTGGGGGGTGAGGGGGAAGGTAGTGAAATAGGTGAAGGGGATTAAGAGGTAGAAACTCCCAGCTACAAAATAAATATCAGAGAGAGGTAATATACAGCAGAAGGAACGTAGTCAATAATACTCTAATTATTTCGTATGGTGACAGTTACTAGACTTATTGTGATCATTTCATAATTTATTTAAATGCTGAATCACAATGTGTGCACCTGAAACTAAAATAATATTATATGTCAACTATCCTTCAATTACAAAAAAGGAGATAGACATCTTACCTTCATAGGAAGGGAAACTAAGCTAACAACCGGCTGCTTAATGGGAATAATAAAAGCAAAGAGATTGTGAAATAATATCTTCAGAGACAGAGAATACTGGGCAACGTAGAACTGAATATACAACCAAACTATCTTCACAAATAAAGGTTACATAAAAATATCATCAGATTCATGAGCACAAGCATTTCTATTTTCCCTCAATTGATATTTATTCTAGTTCTAATAACATCCCAATATTTTGTTTTAATATGTTAAAGATAACTTTAAAAATTATGGAAGAACAAAAGTTCAGAAAAAGCTGAATAAACTTGGAGTTAAAGAAATGAAAGGCAAAGAAATGAAACAAAGTGTGGTGACTTAATCAGATGGTAAAATATTTTAAGATTTACAGATTTAAGACTTAATGAGTGAGAAAAATAATACTAGGAAAATAAGCTACCTCTCTGGAAAAAAATGGATCCTTACTGCATATCATATACAAAATAAATTCAAATGAATTAAGGACTGAATTATAGATGGCAATATTTCAAAGGTTTTTGAAGAAAATATACAAGAATATCTTTAACATCAGGGTAGGTATGGATTTTGTCAACAAGACACAAAAATAATAAATTAAAGGAAAAAGCCAAAATTATATTGCATTAAAATTAAGAACATCTATTTTTCTAAGTACAGCATAAAGGAAGAGCCAAAACAAACTTCAACTGGAGAAAAAAATGTCTGCCCCATACATATTACTGACAAGAGATATTTACTATCTATTACTGACAAAAGATGTTGTAATGGACTGAATGTTTGTGTCCTCTCTAAACTCATATGTTGAAATCCTAACCCCCAATGGGATGGTGTTAGGAGGTGGGACCTTTGGGGGGTAATTAGATCATGAGGGTGGAGCCCTCACAAATGGGATTAGTATTCTTATAAGAAGAAACTAGTAAGAGAAGATCTCTCTCTCAGCCGTGTGATGATTTAAGGATAAGATGGCTGTTTGCAAACCAGGGAAAGTGACCGAAGACTAGATCTGGTAGAACCCAAATCATGGACTTCCTGGCATCCAGAACAGCTAGAAATAAATGTTTGCTGTTTAAGGGAAAAAAAAATTTCCCTTAAAAAATGACACTAAGAAATATGAAATAATTAGGGATAAACCTGACAAGAAACATGAAAGACGTGTGCACTGAAAACTACAAAACATGACTGAGAATAATTAAAGGTGTAAATAAGTGGTGAGAGATACTGTGTTCATCAATCAGAAGACTCAATAAGATTAAGAAATCAACTCTCCCCAAACCAATCTATAGATTTTAAACAAACCCAATTAAAATCTTCCCATGCTTTTCTGTAGAAATTAACTGACTGGTTCTAAAATTGATATAAAAATCCAAAGGATCTAGAATAGCTAAAACAGTGTGGAAAGGGATGATCAATTTGGAGAACTAACACTTATGAAGCTACAATAGTTAGGACAGTTTGGTGTTGGTGTAAAGATAGACAAATAGATAAATGGAACAGGATAGAGTCTAGATATGGACCCACACATATACAGACAAATGATTCTGACAAAGTTTCAAAGGCAATTCAGTTGAGAAAAATTGGTCTTTTCAACAAATGGTGCTGGAATAATTGAATATATATATAAATTTAATGGTACAAGATATGGATACATATACAATATATATGTATATATGAATGATCCGTATCTTGCACCGTGAAATTAACTTAGCATGAATCATAGACCTAAATGTAAAATTTAAACCTATAAAAGTTCTAGAAGAAAACTTTTCTGACTTTGTATTAGATAAAGTTTTATTAGATATGACACCAAAAACACAATCTGTAAAAGAAAGTACTAACAAACTGAACATCAAATTTTAATTTTAATCAAAATTTAAAACTTGTGCTTTTTGAAATGCACTGATAGCAGGATGAAAAAAACATGTTACAGACTTGGAAAAAAATTTGCAAATTACATATCTGATTAAGGACTTGTATTAAAATATACATTTTAAAATACTCTTAAAACTCAATAATAAGAAAACAAACAGTGGGCAATAGACTTGAAAAGGCACTTCACCAAAGATATACTGATGGCAAATAAGTACATGAAAAGACCCTCAACTGCATTAAATTAAAACCACAATGAGCAAAACAGACCTATTAGGATGGCTAGAACTTTTTTTTAAAGATTTACTGTATCTGATTTACTGTATGTGCTCCAAGGATTTTGGAGCAACTGAACTCTCATACATGCTGGTGGGAATGAATGTAAAAAGGTTCAACTCCTTTGGAAAAAAACATTTGACAGTTTTTTTATTTTTTGGTTTCGTTAGGCCACACCATGTGGCATGCAGGATCTTAGTAACACGTGCCCCCTGCATTGGAAGCCACGGAATCTTAACCACTGGACCACCAGGGAAGTCCCTGATAGTTTTCTTAAAAAGTGAAACATATACCTACGTATAATCTAGGCAATCCACTTCCAGATTATTTACCGAAGAAAATAAAAGTATATATCAGAACAAAGACTAGTACACAAATGTTCATTGTAACTTTATCTGTATTAGCCCAAAACTGGAAACAGCACAAATGTTCAACACAGAAAAAAGGGTAAAGAAACTGTGATATAGTGATATAATGGAACACTACTCAGCCATAAAAATGCATGAACTGTCGATACAAGCAACGACACAGGTGAATCTCAAAATAATTATGCTGAGTGAAAGAAGCCAGACACTTCCCCCCCTGCAAAAAGTACATACTTTTGGATTCTATTTGTCCAAGGTTCCAGAAAACACAAACTAACCTATCGTGACAGAAAACAGGGCACTGGCTAACTGGGGATGGGAGGGGTTCATGAGGAAGGGCAGGAGGAAGAGATTACAAAAAAGTATGAGGAAACTTGGGTGTGATGGGTGTTTGCATTATCCTGATTAGTTTGACAGTTTCATGGGTGTAAACGTTTGTCAAAACTTACCAAACAGTACACCTTAAATATGCACTGCTTGTTTCATGGCAATTATTCCTCAATAAAGCTGATAAAATTTTTAAATATGAAAAAATAGACTAAATCTTTCCTTTTATACAGAATCCAGACACGCTTCAAGGAAGATTTGAGGTGAAAACTATGGTGACCCCACAAAGACTCATCAGGCTATAGTCTTGGGAGGTAGGAGGATTCACCTAGAGGTTGAAGCAATTTCTTTTCACCTAAAGCTTGAATAGACCAAGGTCAGATCCAAGTGGTTGGGGCCTAAAGAATGTTAATTTGAGGATGTTAGTTTAAGAAAAGAAATACAAAATTAAAAATGTTAAATTAGATTCAGAAGTGATTATCAATACAGAATAAGAAATCAGAAAACCTTTCCAACTTTACAAAGCTGACACACACCTCAAATTGCACAAAATTCAAAAAGTGATGTATATATTCATTAATTCACCACTTACACTTCTTAATACTACTTGTGCAAAATCTTTGTTCATCTCTTTTCTGACAATTTTATAACATTGTCTATAAGAAGATAAAAAGATAGTTCATTCATTCCTCTAGAAACACTCATATAGCATGAGCCATTGTACATGCAGCATTATTTATTATATTCCTAACCAGAGCACACTTTCTAGTTTGATTTCATATGGATAGGAACTACATTACATTACTAATAATTGGAAGAATTTCCATAGACTCGCTTCCATTTCTGTTCATTTCAACCCAAGTTCCTCCTCACTAGCTACATACTTCTAGTTCTGGACAGCTTAGCACCCACTCATTTCGTGATAAAATCTCCAACCATACGGATTCTTGTCTCAGTGCTGGGTACGTTGGCCCAGTTGATGGAACGAGTATTTCTGGAAGGCCGTCCTACACTGGGATGGCTAGCAATACCTTAACTAAATATGGAAATGTCTGTGGCCCACCTAAATACATCCCTCTTGAATTGCGTCCCCTAAAATTTTCGTAGTCACTCCAATGATACCCAACCCAAGTAAATATAACAGGGCAGAGAGCATTCGAGGGGAGAAAAGACAATTGTCAACCAATTTCAGTTAAAATATCTAGTTCTCGAAAATTTTGGAAAATCCTGTGACTAATGAACACATCAGTAGAGTCCCTCCTGCAGCCTCAGAAGGGCCCTGCAAGTAAGGGATCCTGCAGGTTAACATCCTTAGTTTCCCAGTGGAATGACCTTTAAGCCTCTATTTCTTCTTCCACCTTCCTATTTTCTCTCTACTGTTTGCTCTCTCCCTCACAACCATTTCCCAGCGTCTTTCAGTTTCTCAGTTTAGAGGATAACGATAGGTACTTGGCTTTATATGTGATCTGTATAACACCCTGAGAACTATAGCTCCTTTTCACATACAGAGGAAGTTATCATCACAATACCTTCAGCAAATTGAGCATTTATCAAGATAGAGAGAAATACCCTTTGCTTAAGATATATTAATATATTGCTTCAGATGAGAAACCAATATGCGCACACATTTTTTTTAAATTAAGTGTATGTGGGACTTCCCTGGAGGTCCAGTGGTTAAGACTCTGCCCTTCCACTGCAGGGGGCACGGGTTCCATCCCTGGTCGGGGAACTAAGATCCCACACATCGTACAGCATGGCCAAAAAAAAAAAAAAAAATTAAGCATATGTAAAGAATTTGAGAATTTTGGTCCTCAAACATAAACACAGACACCAGTTTTTATTATTCCTATGGAATTAAAACTCAGATTAATTAGAATTATCAGAGAGTGGCATCATTTAATTAATTTTTTTCTGCCCAACTTAAAATCCTTAACTGAAACATCCTTTGTTTTCATTCTGCATTATTCAGAATCTTTGTAAATTTTAAGTGGACAACTTTTGTCACTTAGTGATAATAGCCTGAATGTAATTTAATGTGATTAATTAGGTTGCTGAATTCTTTCAGGAATGTGATTCATACCAGAGTGCCTGTGTCACTTACAATTCTTTGTGGTGAAAGTAGCACAAAACCTATAGAGTGGCTAAAACTATAAATGATAGCTTGAAAGAATGTTTGTAATTATTCCTGGAGCAGGTCTTACTTCAGGTAAGGCTTGATCCAGGAGTTCAATGGTTGACAGTATGAGCCTGAATTCCCTCTGTCTCTGACCTCTATCTTCTGTCACAGTGGCTTCAAACTCAGGTTCTTCATAGTAGTTACCCCAGCAGAGCCATGCTCTCTCCCCTAGGTAAGAAAATGCTGCCACCATTTCAGAACTCACATCCTTATACAATATAGTTAAAGAAGGGAGCTACTCATTTCCAGAAGGCCAGCAAACATCTCATTCCGTTTCATTGGCTCTGAATAGTACCTATTCATCTTTGAACCAGGCAATATGGCAGGAGAAATGGCGAAGAGGAATATAGTGCTTGGCTTACATCAATCTAAGCTCACTTCTAAGGCAGGCATGGGGTCAATTCTGCACACACCAAACAGCTCTAGTGTGCTGTGGGGGACAGGCAGTGAGGGTAGATGTTCCAGAGGAAAATAATGGCGAGGGAGAATGGATATCAGGGACGCAACCAAGAAATAACTGTCCACCACAACATCTATGAAATGATTAGGCTTTGAAGTCAGGAATCTGGAGCTCTAATTCCATCAGATTCCATCATTTATTATGTATAGAACCTCATGCAAGTTGACTTTTTTAAGGCTGTTACCTCTTCTGTAAAATAGTGAAAATAATACCTACTCCCCAAAGTTATTATGAAATTTACATAATATACATACAGTGAATGACAGAGTGTCTGATCCATCGTAGGTGCTCAATAATAATTTTCACTCTTGTACAAATTCTTCAGTCCTACGAATGGCTGCTATTAAACTGGAAGGCAGGGGAATTCTCTTTTACAGAGAACAAATCACCACTCTGGTTAGAAGAAAAACAGATATGGACTTCAGGGAGCAATTGACTTTTCACCACTGACCTCACCCAATGTGTAGAAAATCCCCTTGCAAGCCTCCACTGAGAGGTCTTTTAGGATGGAACTAGTCCTGAGGTCCCAAATCCAAACTGAAACTCGTTTTCCAGATAAATAATGATCTGAATTGTGATCAAGTTCCTATACTTGCTCAGAAGTATCCATTTAAGTCCACAGGGTAGCCTAAAACTAGGACCTTCAAAGTACATTGGGTGTGATTGCAATGGATTCTTCCTCAAACATGAGTCCATCTACATCAGAGTTTCTATGGGGAAGATATATTCATAAGTGATCTCTAAATGAATTTTCAGTACAGGTCCCATTATAAAATAGTGAGTAGTTTAGTCTGGCAGCAAACACATCATTGAGTGTATATATTTTTTTAATATTTGAAAAATATCATTGAGTATATATATTTTTTAATATTTAAGAAATCTAAATGGAGTCATCTTTCATAGAAAATCCCTGGGGGAGGGAGCAGTAGATGGACAGGGAACAGCAAAACAACATATTATTTAAAGATATGTCATACTTCCCAAGGTCCATCCCCTCTGCTAACCAGTCAGTGTCCCCAGACCATGCTGCAGCACACCAACAAAGGCTCTTTCTCTGTATTTCTCTGCAAAATGTTCTTTTACATATATGAAATAGCTTTGGGGATCTTTTCTTTGGGGGAGAAAGGACCAAAGTGAAAAAAAGTCTTCTCATAGAGAAGCAAATCATCAGACCAGACAAGTAGGTATCCCTTCCCCAGCCCAAACAATGGGATAATTTCTGGTGGGCCATCCTCAGCTCCAATGAAGTTCACTGCTTTTTTTTTTTTTTAATTCACAGCTCCCACTCTGTGGAATATTGCAGGTGTGAAGCAGCTGTATTCAGAGTAACATCTCATACATTTGCGCAGTGTTTCAGGCTGGGCTTGCATCTTTCTACTTTTCCTTTCTCTTTTCTTTTTTTTTTTTTTCTTTTCTTTTCCTTCTCATTTGAGTTTATAGAACTTCACTCTAGTACTCAATAGCCATTATGGCTAGAGAGCACCTCCTTTAATTCAACGTAAAATCCTCCTGCTATAATAGCAAGGAGGTTTTTTTCTTCGTCCACTCTGTTGATATTTGAGCACAGCTGGTCAATCAATTCTGTGTTAAAAACTTTCATGAACTTGAAGATATTATTAGATTTCCTCCCTTCTCCTGGCCATGGAATTATCCCCACTCATTTGCTAAAATATTTCTTGCTTACAAATGATTTTATCATCTGTGTTTTTCTTATTTACCCTATCCCCAATTTCCCCATCCCTTCCTGAACTGAACCCCTCACTTTGGTTATGGAATATAACCAAAAGGAATATTGGAATATAATCAAAGGAGAGAAAAGTAAGTAATATAATAAGAGGAGAGGAATAAGGAATATAATTAGCGACCAGAAAGGAATATAATAGGAGGAAAGAAAAGTAACTGTGGGCTTGGTCTTTAGATAGACCAGGAGTTGAATCTTGGCTCTGTTGCTGACCTTTTTGGAACATTCCTACAAATTACTCAACACTTCCGTTCCTTATGTAAAATAGAGATAATTCATAGGGGTATTGTGAAAACTAAATGATATGCTACATGAAGAAAAAGCTTTTCTGGCATCAAAGGCTCAATAAATATTTATGGAGATGTGGGAGGCATTGTGATCACCCCTCCCAGATCCCCTTGAATTCCTTTGACCCTTTCTGTGCATTTATTCCTACTCCTTGGTTTTTACTTTCAGTGACCCTGCACATGTCTCTCCTTGGGAGGATGAGCCCAGGGCTGTTGGAGCAGAAGTACCTGGGAATTTACATGGCCCTGGGGTGGGCCTCCACAGTGACTGGTGATGTACATGTATGGAGGCCCAGCCTCGTCCCACTTGCCTCGTGGGGGACAATCAACTCCCACTCAGGCTCTCTTGAAGGATGAGGCTAAACACCTCACAGTGGAACTTGGTCTGAAGCCCACTTGTGGCTTTGCTTCTTCCCTTTCCCTGTCCTGATACCTACCCCCTCCATCACTGATTTCTCCTGGGAGCACTTCGTTAATAAATCAGTTGTATGCAAATGCTCATCTCAGGACCTGTTTCTGGGGTCCTGACCTAAGACAGTTACCAATGCAATGATCATTCCTCACGGTGTTCAGATACCTCAGTTTAAGAAACATAATACTGATTTTCACTCAGGTGAGCCAATGCTCTGAAAAAATTCCCAAAGAGAGCCACTTCCTTAACTCATCACATTATAACAAACTGTGGCACATTGTGAATTATTTAGTAAATTGCCAGAAGAAAGGGAGGCTTTAAGCAGGTGGCATGGATATTTCCAGAATAATTCACAATAATTCATTCATTAGAAACTACCTTTCCATCCCTCACCTTGTTTTTGTACTACTGAGCCTACAAGGAATAAAACCCTTCCCAACCTGTGGACACAGTTCTGCTCGGCATTAAGAAAATGTGTGTCTAATCTCATCCCCTCCCTTGCAAGAGAGACTAGAGACAGGGCCTTGAGAAGTTGGAACAAGACCTCTTATCCAAGCCACCCTGGAGAAGGAGACACACAAGCAAACAGCTGAGAGCAAGCACAGACACACACCGAAGTTGGAGTGGAAGGAGAGGAGTCTGAGGTCTTACAGAAACGGGCTCAGGGCAAGAGCAATGAAGAACACTCAGAAAGCATCCCGTGTGATTGCCAACCAGGCCCTTGGGTCATTGCATCTGAGGTGTGGGAGCGTGTCAGGCTGGCTTAAAAGTCCAGATGCAGAGATTTTAGAGCTGAAGACCACAGAGTGTGGGAGTTTACTGCATCTCACTGTCAAACCACCACTCCTGAAGGGGGCATTTAAGGGACTTCAAATAAGTTAATTTACTCCTCCCATGGGTCATCTCTGATCTTTGTTTTCACCTTCCCCATTGCACCCAACTTCTGGATTGGTCAGCAATTAGTCAATAATCTGCTGCCCCTGATTTAAGTGGAAATCAAATAACCAAAGGAAGCAGCACATTCAGGGTTCCCTCCACCCTCCAGGGCAGGACCACACCTGTCCTATACTACGTGAGCTTTGTGACAGCTTTCTCTTAAGAGGCTGTATTTCAGTTCGCTGAGGCTGCCAAAAATGCAATCCCAAACATGCAAAGCAGTGTGACCATTATTTTTCATGTGCATTTGCCTTTCCTGAATCTTATGGGGCAAAGGTCTATACTTTTTCAATTTTAAAATTAATCCGATCACTCCCTTCCATTACCAAGTCTCATTCCACTTAGGCTGAGTTTGAGTCCTTCTAAAAATCAAAGGGATATGCTTTTGTTTTAGCCAAGATCACCCTCCAACCTTGTAGCATAATTGGACTTCCTATCAAATCCACCCACACAACTGCAACCCCATTCATTTTTTTTAACTGGATTTTTATGTTTAAATTGGTAACTATTGAGAGGATTTTTAAACAGCTATGTTAGACCACTTTGTTTTTTTTCTAAAAGATGAGGAATCACTATTTATCTTGCCAAGGCCACAGCATGATAAATACATTGAGAAAGCAAAGCATATACACACACACAAAGTTTCTACAAGGCCTCTTTTCCCGTTGTCATGGTTTCTGTTGAAGCCTGGTACCTATGGTAATCCTATTTGGATAATGTTCTAGTTTTTGTTTGTTTGTTTATTTGTTTATTTGTTTTAAATATGGCACCATTTCCATACTTTAGATTATTGGCTGGTGCTGGGAAGGAATTTAGAACACTCTTCCTCAATACCTTGTTCTCTCACCCCAGCCTGCTTTTGAACAAATTGTTTACATCCAAACCCATTTCCGTATTTAATCCATAGAGGTTGTTGAGGCGTCTTGGATTATTTAGACCTTGAGCACAACAGAAATAAGTTCTTCTCAAAGTTACTGATGATAAATTAGGAGTTTGAGATTTACAGATACACACTATTATATAGAAAATAGATAAACATAGATAAAAATAGATAAACTATATTTATTGTAATAACTTTAAACCATAACATTGTAATAACTTATAATGGAAAAGACTGAAAAAAAATATATATGTATATATATATATATACATACATATACATATATATATATGAATCACTTTGCTGTACACCAGAAACTAACACAACATTGTAAGTCAACTATATTTCAATTAAAAAGAATCTGTTTAATTACTGATGAGTTATGTATTGTCAAAAGCAATGACTACATCCCAATCAATGATTCTCATCTTATTAGACCTTTCAGCAACATTTGAAATAACTGATCACTATTTCTGCCTTAAAACCTGTTCCTGGGCTTCCCTGGTGGCACAGTGGTTGAGAGTCCGCCTGCCAATTCAGGGGACGCGGGTTCGTGCCCCGGTCCGGGAAGATCCCACATGCCGCGGAGCGGCTGGGCCCACGAGCCATGGCCGCTAGGCCTGTGCGTCGGGAGCCTGTGCTCCGCAGCGGGAGAGGCCACAACAGTGAGAGGCCCACGTACCGTAAAAAAAAAAAAAAAAAAAAAGCCTGTTCTTCACTTGGCTTCCAAGAAATCATACTCTTTTTGACACCTCCTTCTCAGCTTCATAGGCTGGTATCTCCTTATGTCTCTGAGCCCCCAGTTTCAATTCATAGACCCCCTTCCCTAAGAAGTGACCTAAGTGATCTCATCCCATCTCATGGTTTTAAACCATCTATCTGCTGATAAGCCTCAAATTTCTATCTCCAACTTGGAACTCTCTCTCTCATCTCCAGACTCATATATCCAAGAGCTTACTTGGTAACGCCACTTGGATATCCAATAGACACATACCTCTTAACATGTTCCAAATGAGGATGTTTACACACACACACACACACCCTCTTCTCCAATCTTCCCCATGTTAACTGAACCTCCGTTCAACCTGTTAATCCAGTACCTGTTTACATCAATATCCTGAGGGAATCAATAACTCTACTCTTACTCTAAAAGCTGTCATCAAATCCTATTGTCTCTACCTTCACAATATACCCGGAACCTGACTGCTTACCATCTCCATTACCACCACCTTGATCCAGTGCCGACTGGATAATTCTAGTAGCGTCCTGACTGACCTCCTTTTCTTTGTCTTTGCCCTTCATCCATCTATTCTCAGTCAACATAACATCCAGAGCCATCCTGTTAAAAGGTAAGTATGATCATCTCAGTCTTCTGTACAAAACCCCTCCAATGGCTTCCCATGGGACTCAAAGCAAAAGCCAAGTTCCTTTCTATGATTTACAAGATTCTACATGGTCAGGTCTTCATCCCCACTGTAACGTCACCTCCTATAACACTCCCCCTCATTTACTCCATTCTAGTAATCCCAGCCCCTTTGCTTTTCCCCATAAAAATGCCAGGCATGCCCCAGCCCTGTGGCCTTTGCGCTTGCTCTTCTCTCTGCCTAGCTTACTTGTCCTCCAGATACCTATTATGCATGACTAGTTCTCCCACTGATTTCAGGTCTTTGTCTAAAACCACCTTCTCCGTGAGGCTACAGTTACCTCTCTCCCTAAAACTCTTCCTTCCCCTCTTTATTTATTATTAGCCCTTATCACTTTCAAGCATGTTATTTACTTTACTTATATATTTTGTTTATAATCTGTCTCATTCACTGAAATGTAATACCCATGAAGGGAGGAGTTTTTTCTATTTTGTTCATTACTGAATCCCCAGCTCCCAGTGCCAGAAGTACAGTAGGTGCTTAATGCATATTGGTTGAATGGATGAATAATGCTTAATATATACAGAGATAGTTTTATCTAACCCATCTCAATTATCCAAATCAAAAGAAGATAGAGTAAGAGTTGCTCTGGGAAGGGATACAAGAATGGTCATGGGAAATGGGCATCGTCAGAAAATCTACAAACAACAAATGCTAGAGAGGATGTGGAGAAAAGGGAACCCTCTTGCACTGTTTGTGGGAATGTAAATTGATACAGCCACTATGGAGAGCAGTATGGAGGTTCCTTAAAAAACTAAAAATAGAATTACCATAGGACTCAGCAATCCCACTACTGGGCATATTCCCAGAGAAAACCATAATTCAAAAAGACACATGCACCCCAGTGTCCACTACAGCTCTATTTACCATAGCCAGGTCATGGAAGCAACCTAAATGCCCATCGACAGACAAATGAATAAAGAAGATGTGGTACATATATACAATGGAATATTACTCAGCCATAAAAAGGAATGAAATTGGGTCATTTGTAAAGACATGGATGGACCTAGAGACTGTCATACAGAGTGAAGTAAGTCAGAAAGAGAAAAACAAATATTGTATATTAACACATATATGTGGAATCTAGAAAAAATGGTACAGATAAACCGGTTTGCAAGGCAGAAATAGAGACACAGATGTAGGGAACAAACATATGGACACCGAGGGGGGAATGTGGGGGGGGGGAAGAATTGAGAGATTGGGAGTGACATATATACACTAATTTGCATAAAATAGATATCTAATAAGAACCTTCTAACTTTACATGCTATCATATGCATTAGTCATTAGATGCACCTAGTTGGGAAGAAATGGATTTCACCCAACTCATCCAGCGTCTTAGGCTGCTACGTACTTACCTTGTACTAGATTACCTACTGAAGCTTTACCAAGCCCTCAGCTTTTTTCCATGCCATAGGGGTAGCAAATGTACCAGCCAGTAGTGCCAATTTTATAGGACTACATCACTGTGCCCTTCTTCAAGGTATATGTAAACATGAAGTTTCTTGACCTTGATATATCAGAGAATTATGTGGAGTTTTGCTTAAAAATGGAGTTTCCATAAATTGATGACACGATGGATCCCCCAGCGTGGCCATTCAAATCCCTCTGCCTGATTCTCCTGCCCTTTGTTTTCCTGATTTTTCCCATTCTCCTCTTTGCAAAATTTTTTTGCTTCCCTTTTGTTGTTATTATTATTATTTTAAATTTGAAGGTGCATAGCAGGGATTCTATACAGCTCACTTGAAAGCAACAGAAAATTAGTCAAGTAGTGAAAAAGTACCTGCAATTGTATTACTCAGTGGAGACCCATTTAGACAATTTTTCAGAATTGTGGTAAGTCTTCCAATTTTGTTTGTTTGTTTGTTTGTTTGTTTGTCTTTCTGTGTCTCAGATTCCATCATACCTAAGACTGAGGGTGGCTTCCTTTCCCATATTGCCTCACCTGCAGGCATGAAGTTACCTACAGGCACTCATGTGCATTAGCTGTTAATTTGGGGGTTGGGGATATTACTATTAGGGTGTGGAAGATTTGTTTCATACAGGGAGCTATGTAGCATCTTCAGGGGATCTGAGACCTAGAAAACAGCAGTCCTATTCAAGGAAGACCCTGTTACCAAGGAGCCCAGTTATCCATCAATGTACCACAAAAATTAAACCATCTCTTGTAACAGCAGTGGAAACACTGTGGGCAATGAATTCTTAGGGGGTGGCAAAACAGATGAAATCCAGTCATCACATTTTACAACAGATCTGCTGCTTGATAAAGTACAACTGGAGAGCAGGCTGTTAGCAATAAGGCCATTTCTAAGAATAAAATGAGAGTCTGTAGAAGATCCATTTGAATTATTAACTCCAAAAACGTGGCTGGAGAAGAAAATTGTTGCGTGTATCACTGGCTTTTCTCCTCACGTGTATGATTAGAACAAAGGGAGGCACAGAAGAGCGGTGGAAAGACGGGAAAGCAAATTTTCTTCCGACATAAGGAGGCACATTTTCACGCAGTGCCTCGTCAATACATGGAGAGGCCACCTACCAGGTAAAGAAAAACACTGCAGCCATTGGGAAAGCAAGCAGATGCCCAAGCAGGGGAAAACCACACTCATTTTTACCCAACACCGTTTCTTTTTTTGGCTTACAAAAGCGTTCCTTTAATACCAAGTGGACACCTCTAGCCTTTATTCTGCACCCTGTGGATTTCCCCTCCCTGCTCCAGACACCCCAATCCAGACTCCATTTAAAATGCAAGGCATGTTGGGAGTCACAAGGAAACAGCCAAGGTGACCATCACGATCTTCTCTCTTGTATTGGCATTAAAAACGGAGGATGAATCGATATGGAGAGACGTATTTGTGCT
The DNA here is from genome assembly GCF_011762595.2 of Tursiops truncatus. NCBI lineage: Eukaryota > Metazoa > Chordata > Mammalia > Artiodactyla > Delphinidae > Tursiops > Tursiops truncatus. The sequence continues at coordinate 8,276,487 of NC_047037.1, forward strand.
TTCCAATTCAGTATTTTTCACCACATTAATCACGAGATGTGAAATCTTTCATCCAAAGAGAAGCAGAGAAACATGTTCACAGGTCACAGTGGCCAATGCTCTCCTTTGATTTTATGAGCATGTTTCTTCAATGTCATATGGAGACAAACAGACACATCCTGACTACAGAAAATAAGGTGCTTCGTTATGGAATCCAGTCAGTGAAGGAAAAAAGACCCATACTGCCATTGATACTGAAGATGCTGGAATGTAATTTGGTCTTTCCCTCTTCTGGAAGTTGCTCTCAGGACCCTTCCACATCTTCCTTTTCAAATCCTTTGAGTAGAAAGTTCCAAAATCTTCTTTAAAGAATGTACAACAGGACCCTTCAGAACGTGTAGGTCTTATAGATGGCAAATACTGTCAGTAAGTAATGTCAGTTTTTCCTGTTTCCTTCCTTGTTAAAGATGTATGCCTTTCTCATATAAAGCAAGAAAATATAAGATAAGCTGAATAATATCTAAGACTGTTAGGACTTAATTGTCTTTCTATTTAAAAGATGGGGGAAATAGAGTTTACACCTCATATATTGCAGATCTGATAAGGGCACTTCAAGAAAGACAGTCTAAGACCCAAAATAAGGGGGAAAAATGCTCCAGATATGCTCAGTCTGAATATCTGGAGGATGAAAGGCATATAATCAAAGATTACTAAATCTCCACAGATAAATAGACTTGTTCACCATATTATGGAATAACAGAGCTAAAGTACTTGAAGGAGGTAGTTTGGGGTTGAATTATTGCAATTTTTTGTGTTGGGTTGTAGGGTTTTTTATGTGATTTTTTTCATATCACAGGGTGAATATAGATTTAGAAAGCAGTTCTTTCTCTGACGTCGTATATAAGAGCCAGAGAAGATTTGGGTTCAATTTATTTGTATTTATTTATTTTGTTTTAGGCATTCACCTAAGCACTTTTTAAAAATTAATTTATGAATCCCCACTTTGTGTTCAGTAAGGTAGGTACTCTTATTATCATCATTTTTCAGATGGGAACTGAGGCTCAGAGAGCGTAAGTAACCATCTTGACATCACACAGCGGGTAGGTGGTAGAGACTGGCCCCAGGGTCTGTGCTCGCAACTATTCCATCACCTCTCATTCAATCACACATTCACACATTCAATAAATGTTCAGTGAGCACCTTGGGGGGGAAAGCACTGTGCTAAGTATTAAATAGTATCCTTTCTTCAAAATGTCAGCAATTAAGAAGAGAGATGAGACATGAACACAAATGCCTACATCCTAAAGAAGTGTGTGACAAGCTACCTAACAGAGACACCTGGAATATAAGAAGCAACTTTGTAATCCCTACAAGTGGTCCAAGGAGAGCGGGATATGGCAGAAGCAATAGGAGGAAGATTTAGGAGGAAGGGACCAAGAGTCACGTCGGGAATCATTAGAAAGGGAGCCTACGGTAAAAACCATTCCAATGTTGAGAAAAGAGAGTTCTCTGTGGGAGAAAAATCAGTTCTTAGAAAATGCTGGGGTTTTGCCAATTTCAATGTGCTGTCGACTCAGTGAGGCCAGATCTCTTGGAGCAGAACTTGGCTCTTGCCTTTTTTCCCACTTGGACAGTAAGGAAACTGACCAAGTATTTGCACTCTTTAAAAATATAATTTAGCTACAACACATCCATGAGAAGGACTAAAATCTTTTTTTAAAAAAGAAGACCTGACAATACTGACAATGCCAAGTGTTGCCAAGAATAAGGGGCAAATGAGACTCTCATAAACTGAAGGTGGAAGTATTAGATGGTACCATATCTTTGGAAAAAGGTTGAACCGTTTCTTATAAAACTCAATATACACCTACTCTATAAGTCAGCAATTCTATCCCTAGGTATTTATCCCAAAGAAATAAAGACAGAGGTCCACAAAAAGGCTTGTACAAGAAACACAACATAGTCGAATCTCGAAAACATTATGCTAAGTAAAATTAGCCAGACACAAAGACTACAAGATCTCTCATACCATTTATATGAAGTTCTAGACTTGGAAAAATTATTATTAGGTGTTCAAATCAGAACAATGGTTGGCCCTGGGAGAGTTAGTGCAGTTATTACTGGGAAGGAGCATGAGGGACCCTCCTGGATGATGATGATGGTCTATATCTTGATAGGTGCTTGGGTGGCACAGATATATGCAGTTGTCAAAACTCATTAGTATCACTTAAGATTTATATATTCCATTGCATATAAAATTTACCCTGAAAGACAAAGAAGTCTAAAAGATATTAAATTCTAGTTAAAGATCTGCATGATGTTACATTTAGAAGTGAAATGTCCTGATGTCTGCTACTTACTTTAAAATGTATCAAAAACTAAGATGGACTGATGGATGAATAAATAGATAATGTGACATATCTACTTATCATCCATCATTTAATATAGCAAGTATATTAAAATTTTAATTATAGAATCTAGCTATAGATCTATGAGTGTTTACTGTAATAGTCTTTCAACTTTTCTATATGTTTGAAACTTTTCATAATCAAATGTTGGGAAAATACAACTCAAGAATTTATTAATACACATATATTTTTAAGAGAATTTAAAAATTTTGAATTCCCTACAAATTAAAGGTAAAGTATTTTGCAGTGAGAAAGCTTAGTTTTTTATTTTACTAAGTGCCCTCATTTCTTGAAGTGTGGTGTAGAAGGAAATAACCAGAGAAGTAACACCACTAACTACAGAGCAAGACTGAAGGACCCCAGTTTCATGACACAAGACCTATGTCTTATGTTTTAGAAATAATTTCACTATAGACTTCAAATGGACTTTTAATTTAAAAAAACTGGAGTGGATAAACCAAGATATTGGAATATAAGTACTGTTTCTGGACACCTGAGAATTTGTTAAAGACATTTTTTACTTGTTGTGCAGAAGATTTGGAAAAGTTCATAAGTGCACAATGAAGAAGAAAGAAGCCACCCACAAGCCTATCCTCCCACCAAAAGAAAATCACTGTTAATACTTTGAGAAACTTATTTCCATGGATTTCTCTTTCCACATTGTTAACAGAGTTAAAATGACAAATATAATATTCCAGTAAAGTGTAAATATGTTTCATGAGCAAAAAAATTTTTTTCATAAATAATTTTAAAGACTACATAATGTTATTTTAAATGGGTATGTTCAGTATTTTACTCTGGAAATGTGGGCATATAGGTTGTTTTAATTTTATTTTGCTATAATAATGTTGGAAAAACGTCTGAGTGAAAAGCTCTGTACATATTGATTGTTTTTAGGACAGAGAATTTCTGGAAATGTACATTTAACAGAGCCTGTTGGTGGGCCTGTGGGTTAAGAATTGTCCCTGTGGACTTGTGACAAAGTGTCCTTATTGCTGCAGATAGCTCAGTGATATTAAATGTAGGATGAACCTCATCCCATGGTTTGTCGACATCCCAGCAACCCGTGGAAAGATAATCGTGAACTGTCTACACCTGCAGTTCATGCAAACACAGACTTATGCACTGGACGCGGGTGGGCTGGGGAGGAGGAGATGATGAACTCAGTTTGAAATGCTCCTTTCCAATCCAGCAAGGAGTAAAACATAATCTAAGTGAAGCAGGAGCTCAGCGCTGGAAGACGCACCAGAAAGTGGGGGAACAAGTTCTTCTCATGGCATGAGGTTCTGCTTGACCCCCTCCCAGGATGAAGACACCCTCCCTGCACAGAGCAGCCTCTGTATCATCAAAGGATAAAGAAACGGTATCATGGCAACAAGAGGATGGATAAGCCACGGTGCCCCCGAGGCCCTCTTTAAGGAAGTGGATGTAAGATGGTCAGGTTTTCCATTTCACAGCAGAGAAAGGTGAGAAGCGTGGACAGACACTCAGAAATGGGGATTCATAGCAAAAGAACTTAAACTCAATGTACCTTGTAAGCAAGAGGACCTGGTGCAAAGTGAGGAAGGATTTGTGTCTCTCTCATTCTCTGCCTCAGCCAATGACTCAGAGCTAGGAGTGTAGTGGAGCCAGCAGGCACCAGCTGGAGAGAGCTGAATGGTAAGTATTCAGAAATTTTGCAAACCGGTTTGGTAACTTGAAACTGGCCATGATGGGAGTATTTACAGCATGGAAATCAGCAAACTACATATCACAGCTTTTTCCCCTAGCCCCCTTGGAAATCTGATTTATCACCTTACCATAGCTCAGATACAAAGCTTCTTTTCTGATTTCTCTCCCAAATTCCAGACCCATTGTTGGTAACTGCATTCAGAACATTGCTACTCAAATTCATTAGGTTCGAAAGAGAACTCATCATATTGTCTCCCATGTATGATCTTACTGTTGTTAACAATTTATCATCTTAACATCAAAACTCAAAACCTCACAATCATGTTGAACACTGCTCATTGAAAACAAGAAGAATAAAAGGCGAAAAAAGGAGGAGGAGAATTATTTGAGAGACATTAATTTCTTAACGCATTATGTCAGCTCTTGTAATAAGCTCACAACATTCTCACAACATCTCTTAAAAGCGGTTATTACTGCAATTCTGAGGAGGGAAAACTGAAGTTCAGGGGAGTTTTGTGACTCAACCAAACTTTCACAGCTAATAAATTTCAGAACTATTATTTGAATCCAGAGCCCTCTGAGTACAAAATGCACTCAAACCCATGTGCCATATTTCTAACCAATCAGTTGCTAAATTCAGCCCCTTAGGACTTTTTTTCATTGTTTTTATGGAAGTATTATTTACATATAATTAAATGCACAAATCTTAAATGTACATTCACTGTGTGGACAAATATATACACTTGAGTCAACTCATACTCCTTTCAAAATACATTTCCATCACCCCCCAAATTTTCTTCCTTCCTTATTCCAGAAAGTAAACATTGCTTTAATTCATTTCATCATAAATGAGTTTTGTCTGTTCTAGAACTTCATATAAATAAAATCATAAGGTATGTACTCTTTTGTGGAAGTTTTCTTTAGCTCAGTTGTTTGAGAATTATCTATATTATTCATGTATATCAGTATTTTTGTGTTTTTTTTATTGTGAGTAATATGCCATGGCATGGATAAATCAATGTTTTTTTATCCACTCTTTTATTGATGGACATATGAATGATTGGCTATTATGTTTAAGGCTGCTATGAACATTCTTATACAAGTCTTTCTGTTGACAAATGTGTTCATTTCTTTGAGAGTAAAACCTAAAATTATACGAGCTAACCCATAGGTTAGGTGTATTTTTACCTATAAGAGAAACTGTCAGACTGATTTCCAAAGTCATTTTATCATTTTATATTTTGACAAGCAGTATATGACGATTCTAGTTGCTCTACTTCTTTGTCAACACTTAGTATTGTCAGTCTAAGTTTAGTCATCCAGTGAGTGTGTGGTGATAACTCATTGGCTTTAATTTGCATTTCCCTGATGACATTTCCTTAATGATGTAAAATGTGGACCTGGAGATCAAAGAAAACACAGGATTATCAGGAATATATCTTCATGACTTTAAAGTAGGCAAAAATTCATTTGACAGGAACCCAAAAGCACTGACTTTAAAAGAAAAAAAGTGTATATATACACACACATATATATATGACTTCATCAAAATTAAAACCTTAAGAAAATGGATAAACAAGCCATATTCTGGGATAAATATATACATACAAAGGACTTATAACCAGACTATAAAAACAACTCTTTCAACTCAAATTTTTAAAAAATCCAATGGGAAATTATGGGCAAAAGACTGACAGGCACTTCACAAAAGAAGGTATGCAATGGCTAAAAAGCACACGAGAATATTTATCATAACACTTCATCTTTACTTTTTGAGGAGCCAGTCATTTTGCATTTTGTACTACAGTTTATGTAAGTATAACTCCCAACCTGAACTGTAAGCCACTTGAAAGCACAATGAATATTTGAGGCATCTTTGTACCCCCAGGGTATATACACATGTGGAGATGGAATAGGCTCACAAATATTCTTAAATGGTTGACCAAATGATTTAACAAAGTCTGTCTTAAGTCATTTTAGCTGGCTGTCAATATTGTAAGCAAGTGACGCAGTAATATTAGAGCAGTGCCAAGAGAGAAGAAATAAAACAGATCAGCTTAGAAGACTAAGCCTAAGAGGTGGAAAAAAGTGTTTCCCACAGGCAGATGAAATGACATTTCAAGGGTTAGTGTAAAATGTAAGAGGAAATAAGTTTAGTAGAATGAAATGACACGGGTAATGTGAAACAAAGCTTTCCAAAAATAAGACACCTACTCTTTTGCATGGGCAACCCATCTCTGTGTGGGTAATTTTGCATCTATGAAAGCCCAGGGGAAGCTATCAGACCAAAACAGGAAGCTGTGCATGTGCTCTCAGGCGGAAGTCTCCAAGACATGGCTCTTGTGTACTCTGATGTGCATCCTGCTTGCCCGAAAACTCAGATTCCTTGTCAAAAAAATAGACCCAGAAAATGCACATGGCATCATTACTGCATTACAATAGTGTTTTCAGATTCTAGTGACATCTTGGAATTCCCAGCATGCCATAATTTTAACTCCTATAGGGTATGTCCTCCTTGAAGTAAAATTTGTTCACTGGGGCACTTGTGACTGAGTTGTGTGAAACTTGCTCATCCCCACGATTCATGAAATATTCATGTTCAATATTTACAGTAGTTCTGAAAGGAATTTTCTAGAAGTAGAGGCTTACTCAAATCATATTCATAATTATTTTAAAATAATAATGCACTCTCTGTTCCAGATGATGACCTCAAGAACCAGTTCTTTTCAGGAAAAAAAAATCCCTGAATATATTCCAATGATCTTATTTCTGTCCCAGATTTCAAACTAATTTGCATAAATCATTCAGTTCCCATTTATTGGGTTTTTTTTTTTTTTCCTTTCCTGATCAGCACTTTGACATATGTGGAAATTCTGACCAATAAGAGAATTTTCACGATTTTTCCTTTTTGTGATTCTCAGGAGGGAAAAAAAAAGAAACTTATTGAATAAATTAAATTACATTTCATGACTAGAGCAGTAAACAAGAGGATTGATTAGAGGGACACTGGGTGGGGTTCACACAGGTCCTGGGAAAAGAAGGAAAAACAGAAATTTTTTTTTAAAGAGGGAAGAGTTAAAGGATTCAGAAGACCCTAAAAAATGACATCCCAGAATTATAAATAGTGTGTGTGTGTGTGTGTGTGTGTGTGGCCGTGCGTGTGTATATGTCTGTGTGTGTTTATGGATGTGGAGAAAGAAGGTGTATGAGAGTCAGAGAAAAGAAAAGCTTAAGTGAAAATTATAGTTTTGCCAGAAAAACCTTGGAGTAAACATATTTATCCCCATTCAAGCAAAACACACCCAGATAATTAGCAGAACCCCTTAAATAATGCGACCTCACCTGAGATGCCACCTCAGAAGCATTATTCTCCAATGGAATAGAGCCATCTAAAACACACACACTTTAACACCAGACCTGACGCCATAGTAATAAACATAGGGAAGGAAGGAGAAGATGGAAATAGCAAAATGGCAGAATCCTCTTAAACACATTGAGTGGACATACTTACAACCTTCAAACCACTCTCTTGAGTTCAAACCACTTCTTTCTCAAGTTTTCTCAATGAAAAGCTAAAAAGAAAAGTAAGTACTGGTGGTCAGGGTTGGGAGAGGACAAAAAGAAAATGGTTCAAAATTCTAGAATGACATCAAGGTAAAGGCAAATTCATTCCAGTTATTCCATTCTTTGTCCTTCCAAATGTTAAATAGGCTGAGGATGCATGTTCAAGGCTCCTCGGCTCTCTCCCTCTCTCAGGGCAACATTGGCTTTGATTTTTTAACAAATTTGATGCATTCCTATTAAAGATATATTCCTATTAAAGATATATCATTCCTTAGATCTGTCATATTTTTTAAATGCTCAAGGAGAGCCTGTTATGTAAAGGATCCTCCTAGTGTATAGATCTAAGTTCCAATTCTGACATTTCGGACTTCTCTAAAATGCAGCCTATCAGAATAGTATTCCATCTCAGAACTACTGAATTCATCTGCCACACCTGAATGTCATTTTTATATTTTAATTCAGATTCTTCTTGTGACTATCTGTTTCTAAGTTGAATTTTTTGGGTGGTTTAAAGCATTTACATCCTTTCGCATCTCTTCTTTAAGATGCTTAGTTTAGCATCTAACATTTTCCCAGCAGGGTTTTCTTCATGCATAATTCTTTGGCACCCCAGGCGCCAGGCTCTGAAACAGTTGTTGGGCTTTCTCTGGTCCCCAAACTTTCCAAAGGAATATGGGTAACTTGGGAGTCTCCTGAAGGATTTGGTGCCTGGTGTAATGTGTGCTGTTTGTTTAGTGAATTAGCACCTCAGAAAAAGATGTAAAGAAGGTTTTACTGATGGCGTGGAGAGCAGAGGCAGGAAGCCTAGTCAATTTACTTTGGTACTATTTGGTACTTTGTCAGCACCAGCCACGTTTTCGACTCTGGCTTGAAATTGATAACCTTGATGTTTTTAGCCGGCGTTGACACTGTTTGAAGTTGTGATTTAGGAGATTTCAGTTGGAATCCATGATCCATGCGGTTTATTTGGTCATAGAAGATTCTAATGCCTGTCTGGCTCCTTTGTGCTCCCTTGCAGGGGTGTGGAGCAAATTTTTTAGGGACCTCAGTTCTGATGTAGATTTTTTTTAATTCTGTGCTATGGCAATAAATCTATAATGACTATTTTAAGACCTAAATACATGAAACATAAGTGGTGAAAAAAGACACCTGCATTAAGGTAGTACCAATAATAGCTACCAGCTACGTGATGCTAACTAGGGCACAGCCACAAGACTAAGCTATTTATATACACCTAATCTTTATAATAATGCTATAACTTAGGTAACATTATTTATATTTTACAGGTAAAGAAACGGGGCATTTACATTGCTGAAAGTATATCGCCTTGACTCCAAAGCCTAGGTTTTTGACCAGTACACTATACTGCTGCTTTCTGTAATACATTTAAGTATACTTTGAAAAGGTATCACACTCTATAAGTATTAGGTGATATTATCATGGCGTTGGAGAAGAGTCTTAATCTCGTACTATTCTTACTGCTACTCTCTAAAGGAAGAAATGCCTCAAAGTGGTTTGAATGGTACAGCCATCCTTGTGAGTCATTTAAGTGAGTGTAGTTAGACCTTTCGGAATTAGGTGCAGGAATACTTCAAAACTAGTGTTTTACGATTTCGAGAACTCAAGATATGGACCTATGTCATCAGAAGCTGCTGTTACCCACTCTTGAGTGTGAAAAAGGAAAAGCCTCAGCAAGAAAATAACAAACAGAACAGCTACTTCCAGGCTGATGATGGTCTAAGAGATGCCTACATATTTCTGCTGTGACTGCAAAGAAAACATTTGCATTCTGAGAGTACTTCAAAACGGGTTCAGGTATCTGCCCCTTGGAAGATACCTATATGTTAAAATCTCTAAGATTTTGTTTCTGGAACACCACAAGTGAAAGACATCAGTTTCCATCACCCATTACTGTTATTTTGAAGTGAGATATCGATTGAAGGTCAAAGGCCAAGACTCTGGAAGCAGAAACCTCAAACAATGTGTTTAGTATTTCCATAATACCTCTCCAGCTTGTGCGAATATGACATTTCATAGTTTAAGGGTTATGGTTTCCTGATATATCTCTATGGAAGAAATATTATATGTCAGTGTTCCCTGAAATAGAAATACACATCACTGTTGAGACACAAGAATGCTTTTGCTAACAAGTTGATAATTTGGGCAACAATAAACAATTGCAAGTTATCAATAATTGCTTTATTAAGCAAACAAATTTCAGCAATATCTCTCCAGTAAAATATTGCTTTCATGATAGCAACCCTTTACTTTTTTATTTCTTTATTTTTTATTGAAGTATAGTTGATTTACAATGTTGTGTTAGTTTCTGATGTACAGCAAAGTGATTCAGTTATACATATACATATATATTCTTTTCCATTGTAGGTTATTACAAGATATCGAATATAGTTCCCTGTGCTATACAGTAGGTTCTCGTTGTTTATCTATTTTATATATGTGTATCTGCTAATCCCAAACTTCTAATTTATCCCTCCCTCCATCCCCTTTCATAACCATAAGTTTGTTTTCTATGCATGACATTGATCCTTTAGCTGAAAAGGGGAATTAATCTATTGTTGAGGCAACTAAAACGATCTTAATTATAGCTGTGAATTTGGTCTCATCCATAGACTGGGGGAACTACTTTGTTCATCTCAATGGATTCTCGAATTTCCTCTTTCTCTCACTCTCTCTTTCTCTCTCAATTAGAGTCCTTTACCTGTCACATCATCATCCCCAAATACAGGCTTGCAAATCAAAATGAACTTGACATGGTGGGACAATATGTTTAATTTGTGAAAAAAAAATGTAGGATGAAAGCAATGTATGATGCAGACCAAATTCTGAGGTCATCCACCCAGTTGCTCATCTAAGGGTCATAGAGCTATTGATACTTTGGGTTGTCAGAAACAACAAACAACAAAAATGCTACAATATAAATGATTAAAAGGAGTGGACGGATGGTCTTCAAAAATTTTGTTCAACAAAAAGTTTAAAAACATGAGACAAAATATCAAAGAAAGTAAAATAAGGATGAAAAATGTATAACAAGTACATGTTCAAATTTGATGTTTACTCATATATTTGTTGATATTACAAAAGAAAAGATGCTCATTTTATAAGCCATTATTAAATATGTCGTTAAAATCAAAACAATAAAATAAAGAAGAGTCCTCAGGCCTGAGTTGATGTAGTAAATGTCTATTAATGCATTCAAATATCTACCCCGTCTACAATGCTTTGGAGCCAGCATGATGACACACAGCCTCTGTCACTTGAAAGGGATGGCAATACATCCTTCTTGATAAGGTAAGCTACCTGTGATCGCACACCTTCAGGAGAGAGCAGATGGGGTGTGTTTGGGTGAGAAAGGTGACTAAGCCAATTTGGGCACCATCCAAGCCAGGAGTATCTCAAGAATTGGAATTGGAATATGGATCAGAGCTACAGTGTATAACTGAGTTCTATCCTTTTTTGATTTTTAAATTCGTATGAAAAAACTGAGCAGAGAAGCTGTCCACAGTCCTCTCTTTCAGCACTTTTATTTCCTCTACCCTAAGGAAGTCTAATTTCTTGTTGTATGCAATTCTAACTTGTTTTGTGTCATTACCAATTTATCCCATTTTGTTTTAAATTGTACTCTGCTTTGTTCTGGAGGGGAAACCTTGAAAATTTCAACCTCCCCAAGGACACTGTGATGGAGAATCCATGGTAGGTTGTGTAACTCCTATCAGCCTCTATCTAGAGATACAGCTTGAAAGATCATAGAGTTTTGTGTAAATTATTATTCCTCAGTTAATGAGACAAGGGCTTTAACCAATTAACACACACTTCTCAGCCTTTAAAACAATGTGGGAATGTCCTTAAAAGTTTTCTGACAGAAATAGCGAAAACATTGTTTGTGTGTGTGTGTGTGTGTGTGTGTGTGTGTGTGTGTGTGTGTGTGTGTATGGGCACACATGTGTGCACATCCCTTGAAGTTTGGGTTAGAAGCTAGAAGGCGAGTTGAAAATTTAAAAAAATAGGCAAAGTCTTAAAAGTCTAAGTACTGTTTTCAGCTTGAATCTTAAAGAAGGGTCTGAGTGGTTCATATTCTATCTAAAATGGTTTGTTCATAAATAATGAATGTTAGAATGGCAGAATGCTAAAAGTCCCTCTACATCTCAAAGGAAATTTATGATCCCTTCAAAATTTTAAATCATTTCAGGCTGTGTAAAACATATACCTTTAGGTATTACTCTTGATCTAAGTTCTCCTCTGCAAGCTTGCTAGCATTATATTCCTTATAAGGCAGAGTTAATCAACCTCAGCACGACTGATATTTTGGACTCGATAATTTTTTGCTGTCAGGGGCTTTCCTGTGAATTGTAGGACGTTTAGCAACATTCCTGGCCTCTATCCACTCGATTCTAATCGCAACCACACCATCACTTGTGAGAATCAAAAATGTTTCCAGACATTGCCAAATGCCCCTTGGGAAAAATAGGGGACAAAATCATCCCAGCTGAGAACCACTGATATAAGAATAACAATGTAGGGCATGTGTGGCCCAGAGTGGCGGGGTGGCTGGTCTTACTAAAGAAACTAACATAAGATAATTTCACAATTTCATTTGGTATTGTACATGGAAAAACATGGCCACAACAGTTGGCATCTCCTAAGGGGTCAAGTGTATTTCACCTCCTTTCGAATCTGGCCTTGCCTTGTAAAGGGCTTTGACAAAAAAAAAGTGCATACATGGCCTTATGTGACATCTGAAGCTAGGTCTTTCAGCTTCCAATTTGCTGTCTTAGAGAGCTGCCCCGGGACTGCCATGTAAGGAAGCCAGGCTAGCCTCCTGGAAGATGAAAGGCCATGTGAAAGAAAAACAAGGTTCTTCAACCGACCGCAAGGACCAACTGCCTGACATGTGAATGGAGCCCTCTTGGGCCTTGCAGGCCAGCTGATCCTCAAGCTAATTCAGCCTCATAAGTGAACCTGGGTGAAACCAGCAGAGAAAATAACCAACCTAATTCTAGAATCAAGGGAAATAAGGAATCATTCTTGTTTTAAGTCTCTAAGTTTCAGGGTGGTTTCTGATGCAGGCTAGGCTACCATGCAGCAAGGACTAACACGGTAGCATAGCCTGGACTCAATGTATGCTGCTGTCAAGAGACTCCTACGTGAAAGATGATGGATCAGATCCAGAGAAGTGAATGACTTCTGGTTAGAGTCATGAAGACATGGTTCCTGGTGACCTCAGAGACTTAACACAGCTTCTCCAGAGCACACATGTAGAATAGATACTAACTTTTCAGAACTTCATTCAATGCAATTAGGAAAAAGTGCATTTATACAGTATCAACAATGTACAAAGTACATAAGGGGAGGAGAGGGGAAGCTATCATTTTCTACCTGTTTTAAAGTAAGTTAAAACAAAATCTTGACAATTATTGTGAAAAGAAGTGAAGCATGATGCTCTGGAACAAATAAAAATACATACCTTAAAAAAAGAATGATTGTGGTGGGGGCTGTATTGATCACTTGTCAACTTAGCTAGTTTGGAAGGATTTTCCCAGAATCTCCCGCTTATGGTTCTAGCTGGAAGTTGACCAAAAGAGAAATTCGCACGAGGTTTTTGAAAGGTGTAGGGGAAGCTGTAGCCATCATGCCCTGAAGGTTTTCACAGTTAGATGCAGAGATGCCAATGGATTCTGCCATGTTCTTGCTTCATCCCCCACCATGGGTCCAGCTCTTCTTCCCAACTACTGGTCCTGCTGACCGGCAGCTACCCCAAGCTAGACTTTCTGTTGGCTCTCCTTAGTAATTTAACTTCAGCCTCTGGACGTGCTTAGCTTCCAGATTTTCCTGTAAGTTATCACTGGTCCTCTTGTATAGTGTATCAGAAGGGGGCTGGCTGGTGGTTTCTATCTGATCTTTCAGCTCATCCTTTTGGACTTCTCTCCAACTTCTCCCCATTTGTGTAGTGTCTTCCTATAATAGATTCTTTATATCATGATACTCATAGTGATTTTGACTTCCCTGTGGAAACCTGGAAGATAGGATATCACAAACAGTTCAGAAAGAGGAAATTCTGAGAATAGATTTTGCTCTGGCATTTTCTATGGGATCACACTTAATTTTGAGAAGCCGTTTGTTTGACTTCCTAGCATCAGTGATGGTGGAAAATGTCCCTATGTTTATCAGGTACACACAGTCCCCTCATTCTTCACCTAGTCATGGAGAACCAGAGGATGGAAGAAACCATTAAAATCACTCGTGCTCCTTAGTTGTTCCAGTTATAAATCCAGGAGGACCCAAGAGGTAGCAAAGGGGATTAATACACTGTCTAAAGAGATAAAGATCTCATGGGCAAAACCTGTATTAAGGAGCAGTAATCATAGCATTTTTTTAAAATCAGAAGTAGAGAAAAAGTAATATCAGATATTTAGTGAGACAAGATAATGTTTATGGCATTCGAAGGGAGATGTATCTCAGAAATAATTTAAATAGGTTTCAGTACCTGTCATAAATACCAAAATACCAAAAGAAAAATCTGTTGGCAAATGTAACGTTGAGAGGTATAAATCAGTAAAGAATAAAAAATTTTCTGTAAGACAAATTGAAATGTGTCAGGGAGAAATAAATGCTATGAGGTCCATGCTTAGTAAAATTGAGTGTTGGACTTTGGAAAGCATTGTATGTGCAAAAAGTTTACAGTGTTCATGGTGTCATTCATAATGGTTAGATGGAATTTTCAAATTATAAAAATGAGCTGCAAGACTAGAGTTCTGAACTATAGATAATTTTTTAAGCTCAATGGATCAAGTCAAACATATGCTACTTGTTTTCACTTACTTATGTTTGGCTCTAAATGGTTAACTCTGTGCCACATTGGAGGGAAGATCGACCCAGACTCTAGGGGACATCAGAAATCACCTGGGGCTTGCTGAATATATGCCCTCTGGGCCCACCTCCAGACATCCAATAGATCCTGAGTGGAATCGGGAAATTTCTGCTGTTTGAAAGATTCCAGGTGATTCTGACCTAGATAGTCTAAGATCATACCTTGAAAAACAGTTATCTGGACCCAGTAGAATGGGTTCTCAGGCTCTGTGCTGAGTATACCAAGTGAAAATATCTAAATGTTATTTTTAAAGTATAAAAATACCACATCACGTCCCATATGACACTTTGCTGAAGAAAACATATCATTTGCATTGTTTCCAAGTAAGATGCATGAGGCTCATTATTTGTGCACGGATGTGTGTGTGTGTGAACGTGCTGCATTGATGCTCCTGAGGCTGTTGGCATCTCTGTCTCAGATGTGAAGGCATGAGGGTCTCAAATTTGGAGCCGATGCAAGAAGATGGCCGCAGACCAAAGCAGAGTTTTTCTCCCATTAGAGTACTGCTAATTTCAAAGAAATGTATAAAATTACTCATGTGAATGTATTGACCAAGAAAAATCTATATTTTCTTTCTAAGAAGTATATTTAGGAAAATTAAGGACAACTTTAGTTCACTATGAAGAGTTTACTTTTGGCAAAAGGGGAAAATGTTGAAACATCTAGCTTTCAAAAATGGCAAAGGAGTTCACATTTTGTATTTAAGGGTTTGGCAATAATTCGGATGTGGAACAGGATATCAATCATCCACACGTGGCATCTCAACTTTTCCTATTTTTTCATGAGTGGAAAGGTCATTGTATTTAACGAGGATAAGTGTTTCAAACGTTCCCTCTTACATCTTTGCTTTGTAGACTTCCTTCCCTCTGTCTGAAATGCCTTCCCTGTATCTTCTTCACTTAACTAAATCCTGCTTTTGCCAGAGATTTAGCTCAACTCCACCTCCCCAGGGGGCTTTCCTTGAAATGCACCCCCTTCCCTATCCCCTCACCCTCCTACACAGTCTCAATACGGTCTCTTCCCTCCATCACTGCCCTGTGACTCTGATGTCTCCAACACCTTTGGCTCCACCAATAACCTGTGAGTTCAATGAGATCGAAAACCTCGTCCTCTTCGTATCTATTTCTGAGCAAATAGTAAGGGTTAAAAATCTGCATAATAATTGGATTTTAAAAATTGAAATTATTAACATTTGGTAAATCCTAATGAAACATAACATTAGTGCCTGAGTGTTAGTTGCACGTATACAAAAAAGCAGGAGGTCATTAGTTGCAAGATGTGTAACTACACCAAGAGAAGCAAACATAATAACATACTGCACACCCACAGCAGCAAACACCTACAGGGACACTTAACTAAGAGTAGTAGGACCTATGACCTGCTATTTTGAACAGCTACAAAGTGTGATCAGAATTTGTTTTCCCCATTACACTGCAACACACACACACACACACACAGACACACACTCAAAAGGCAATGAAGTTTCCTGATCCTTCTGTTTGTTCTGTCTAGCACCTAGCACAGAGATGAGCAAACATCAATGTTCCTATTTCCTTTGCTCTTATTAATAGGAACAGTTTAGTATTTATTCTTTGATATAAGTGTACAGATTCTCCTAACCAAAATTTAGAAAACAAATAAGTACTTGATTTTCAAAGAAAAGGCATAAAATGTTTCCTTCCATTGATTTATTTATTTAAAATAGAACTTTATCACTTAAGTTGTATTGTTTATTTGGGAACAATTTTACATTTGTTTTTACTGTTCAAACCTTTTTAAAAGTGCAGATTGCTTATTGGTTTTGTGTTCTTTTCTCCCACTGCAAGTTGAGCTGTGCAACACTTAATCTGTGATTAAGAAAATGAGTTTTGCTTTTAATCAATTAAATTTAAAAGTTGGCATATGAAGCTCATAGCTCCTTAAAAGAATGACTTAATAAAGAAGCAGTAGTTTAATATTTAGACAGTGAGACAATAACCAGAAAATAATAAAAACAGACATCTTTAAATAGATAAAAGTGACAATCTTATATAATGCATAGGTTTTATTCCAATAACTTCCAAAATTAATATCTCATGAATGAGTGCGTGCAAATCACCTTATCCAGTGCAATCAGACTGAACCTGCCGTCTTGACTATAAAGCTATCACTGCAGAGGCATTTATATCCTAACAAACAAATATTGTTCAGGTAGGAAGATGAACACACGTGGGAAGGGAAACATGTACATATTTCAAATGAAAAACTGTTCCTTGAATTAAAAAAATAAAGAAGACTTCAAATACTTTGAATCCTACATTCACCCCAAAATCCCTATGTCACTTTATTCTTAATCTTAGTTCTTAATTCTTAATCTTCTATGTTAATTCTTAATCTTAATTCTTAATCTGAGAATTCTGTACATTATATTATAGAAACAGTTTTTGTCTCACAGCTAATAGACTTAGCGATATGCATATGGGAAAACTCATTTTTACAAGTATATCTTAATTACATTAGGAAATTTTTTCCTTTTTTCCCCGTTTTATTAAGATATAATTGATACACAACATTGTATAAGTTTAAGGTATATAGTATAATGATTTGACTGACATATATTGTGAAATGATGACCACAATAAATTTAGTTATCCATCATCTCATAGAGACACACAAAAAAAAAAAGAAAGAAAAAATTTTTTTTTACAATGAGAACTTTTAGGATTTCCCCTCTTAACAACTTTCAAATATACCATACAGCAGCGTTAACTATAGTCATTGTGTTGTACATTACATCGCCAGCTCCCACTTGGTAACCACACATCTGATCTCTTTTCTATGACTTGTTTGTTTAGATTCCACCTACAAGTGAAGTCATACGGTGTTTGTCTTTCTCTGACTTATTTCACTTAACATAATGCACTCAATTTCCATTCGTACTATTGCAAATGGCAGAATTTCCTTCTTTTTTATGCCTGAATATTATTTCTTTGTCTATATATTCCACAACTTCTTTAATCATTCATCTGTTGATGAACACAGGCTGTTTCCACATCTTGGCTCTTGTAAATAATGTTGCGAGAAACACGTGACTGCAGGTATCTTTTTGAGTCTTCATACATTAGGGAAATTCTGAAAGAAAAATTGAAAGACATTTTCATAATACATTGTCATGCCCCCATTTCCTTGATGAGCCCATCCACCTGCATCACTGATCTACTGTATCTATACTACTAACTCATCCATTTAAATTTCAACACCTGCTCCACATCTGTTTTGCCATGATGACTTCAGTGCTTCACCATACATAGGACTATGAGTACAGCAAGTATTTTTATTACTACACTTTTTATTACATTTTCCCAGTGCCGACCTTTCTAGTCAGAGAAATGTGACTTTGTCTCTAAATTCTACTACTATAGTAATGGGGTCATCCTTGACCCTTAGGTCAAGTTCTTCCAGGGAACATGGTGTTCTTAAACTACCCAGCACATATTTGGGAAAGAACTTTAAAATTTACCTTGAAGTTTAGGGATGAAATGACTCACCCTTTCAGTATCCCATCTGGCTGCTTGGGTTCACAATTTGAAATTGATCGTGATCCAACACCACGAATACTCAAGTACCCACACAATCCTAATACAGCTTCAACTTCTAGCTGCCCCATGATCCATCCACTACACATGAAACATGTGATCTGAATCCATACAACATACTAAAGTAAAGTTATAGAAATTTACTGGCACACAGTGTGGATAAGAAAAAAGCAACAAAGCAATACAAAATACAAAAAGGTGGCCATTGTGGTTGTTGGTTAATGGTGTAGATCTTTGCATGGGCGCTCACACCATTTTCAAATATGCATATAGGGAAAGTATTGGGTCAGTTGTATCATGCCCATCTTCCTGTCTCTGATGTCCGTGCAAAAGTTCAGGTGATAATAATTTTTTTGGATGACAGCAATCAACTTCTAACTGGCTTTCCCTTTCCAATCCTGCCTTTTTCCTTTCATCCTCCGTAATATTGACAAAAACACCTCCCTAAAAACTTTTAATCCCTTGCTAGCTCCCTATTGCATATAAAATATAGTCATAACCCCTTCAGAAAGTATACAGAAAAAAGCCTTAATAATGTGGCCCCAACTTGATCAGACCACCCCTCTCTCTTCTGTCTCCGCCTTTTCCTGTGTGCCCCAGAGGGAGATGCTTCGTGTAGGAGGTGGTCATGCATCTGCTTCATCCATCTAGTGACTAACATGGAACCTGACACGTATCAGACACCAAAAGACAGAGTCCAGATTCAAGATGGTTGAAGAAGACACTTAACTTCCTTCCTATTCCAAATCGCAGGGGGGAAAATGAGGGTAGAAATCTGTCCATGGCAGCACTGGAAGCGCAGGAAGAGTGCAAACAGCAAATGAGCTCAGGCAGGAAGTTGAGCATGATTTCAACATTGACCAATAGAATCCAATAGGGCTGAGGAATCTGTGCCCCGATACATGTTTTTTAAAAGGCTCTTATAAATTTTCATGATTTCCAATTATTTAGGATAATCTATTTTTTAGCATGGACACAACTGATGAACAAATTAGTGACCCAGAAGATCAAGCAGAGCAATTCTCTCATAACACACTGAAAAGATAAAGCTATGGAAGGTGTAAGGAAACTACCAGGAGAAATAAAGGATAGATTCAGAAGTTCCAGTTTCCATTTAATAGGGATTCCAATTCCAAGGAATGAAGAAGACGCAGGGTTGGAGTAATTAAAACAGAAAATTTCCCTCCACTGGAAAAAAAAAAAAGATGTAAATATTTCGTTTGAAAGGGTTGATACTGCCAAGCTGGAACGTTCTCAACTTAGTGAAAATTCAGCTTCAAAGATAAAGAGAAAATCACAACACAGAAATATGAAAAGAGTTTCCTTCAGCTTCAAAGGAGTGGAGTTAGAATGAGAATGCAGATGTGTCACCCGCAAATCTGGATGCTATAATGGAAAAAGTTCCTCTCGAGTTCTGAGATTAAATTATTTTGAACCTAGAATTCTACATCCAGCAAAATTGCAAATCAAGTGTAAGAGCAAAAGAAAAACATTCAGAGGCACAGGAAGACTAGGACAGCTTAAGATCCATAAGCTCTTTCTGTAAGAATTACTCAGTGCAATACTCAAACAAAGCAAAACAATGATGTATATCATAAAGAGAAAAGCATAGGATAAAAGAAAAAGTAGTAAAAAAAAAAAACCCAGCTGTTAAACTCTTGATTTAGTTTAAATAATCATCATTAAATGACTAAGACATCTAAGAAAATTATACGATTCTTATGCTCTAGAAATTCCTAAATTCCTAAGTAAAATAACAAAGCAAAATTTTAGAAAGAGCAAATGGAAAAACATAAAATAAGAGGATATTATATTATATATCCCTTTATAACAATATTTGGGTAAATCTAGAAATCTAGATTCTAACACCCTAGATTCTAGATTCCAGTGGGTCCATAATCTTGGATCGTAAAAGAAGTTATATCTTTATCTCCACTCACCTCTAACTGAAAGTTAGCTTGACCTTCAGTTAGGAACCTAGGCAATAAACATAGTGATATTCGCATCACCTGTGACAGTTGTCTGTACAAATCACACCAATGTCTATATCACTTTTCAGGTGGTGCAGTTATGTGAAAATATCATTATAGTCATTAGATCAGCTGTAGATTGCACATAGTCTCCAAGTTCCTGTCTACAGATGCCCCTGCAAATGGGCTGACCTCCCTCGCCCACTGGCAGGGCAAATGTGCCTAATTACCCATGTGGTGCCTCTGTCACCCATTTTACTCTCTCTAATATCCTTATCTACCTCTGGTCACCAATAGTTGAAAGGGGGTGAGCTTTTCCCCTCACTTCGTAAAGTTTTGTCAAACTGGACAGTTGATATGAGAATGTTTAACTCTCCATAAGGCAGGATGGTGTTTTGTAAAACTGGTAACTGGTGAGCTACCGGTACAAGCCTTGCAAGTTCAAACACATCGCAAGATTGAGATAACTGCTGAAGCATTATTTAAAGTAACTTATTAGGAGTCACAGATTGTGCAGTGATACGGGCCATGCACGTTACAAGTTCTGAGGAGCAGCAAAAGTTCTTTTCTTTATTTGGATTCCTTTTCAATTCCTGTTTTGTACACTGTTATGAAGTAAAGACAAGCCTCACAGTATATTATAGGAGCAGGTTTTGTGCATGTTTATTCCATGAAAATGCTGCGCGTATTGAGAATAACATTGTGAGAACAGCATAATCAGGAAAAAAAAACCACACACACCTTATTTGTAGGAAGACACAGAAAGTCATGTGATTCCACTCACAATAAAAGTCAAATTCCAGGAAGAACAATTTTTTTAATTATTCTAAGAAGAGGTCCATAGATTTCATCAACTGCCAAAGGGGTTCAAGGCATTTAAAAATAAATAAATAAAAAGTAAAGAATCCCTGATCTAGATCGAGTAGATGTGTTCTAAGAAGATAAAAATTACCAAAACTAACTCAAGAAGTGGGGGTGGGGGGATGGGCTAGACCAATAATTATAGGAAAACCTGAAGGGTAAGCAAAGATTTACATACATACCTCTCATCACCCTTACCACCCTACCACTATCACAGACTTGTGCCAAAATGCTGCTACCAAACTTGCAAGGAACGGATCATTTCCCTCTCTCTCTCTTTCTCTCTCTGTCTCTCTGTCTCTCTCTCTCTCTCTCTCTCTCTCTCTCTCTCTATATATATATATATATATATACATATATTTATTTATTTATTTATATTTCTATATAGCAGTGTGTATGTTCATCTCAAACTCCTGATTTCTCTCTCTCCCTGCCCCTCCACCCCACTAACCCCTTTGGTAACCATGTTTGTTTTCTATGTCTGTGAGTCTATTTCTGTTTTGTAAATAAGTTCATTTGTATCATTTTTATTAGGTTCCACATATAAGTGATATCATATGATATTTGTCTTTCTCTGTCTGACTTATTTCACTTAGTATGATAATCTCCAGGTCCATCCATGTTGCTTCAAATAGCATTAGTTCATTCTTTTCTTATAGCTGAATAATATTCCATTGTGTATATACCACATCTTCTTTATCCATTCATCTGTCAATGGACATTTAGTTTGCTTCCATACCTTGGCTACTGTAGATAGAGCTGCTGTGAACATTATGGTGCATGTATCTTTTTGAATTATGTTTTTCTCTGGATATATGCCCAGGAGTGCAGGATCATACGGTAAGAACTCTTAGAAAAAGGAAAAAACAAACAAAAGAAAGTACCATTCTACATATCAAGTAAAATAACCCTGATATTGACTATGAAAAGGATGTATACAAATGAAAACCAATAAAGCAATACTACTTATAAATACATACACAATTCCTAGGGCATTGAGGCTTGTGGTTTTGCAGATAGGAGAAAAAGAGAGAGTTTAATAAAATAACTATTTAAGCTGGAAAAGAGAAGTGAAGAGGAGAGGAAATAGGTCAATGATCTAATCTATTCCTGCTGTTGGAATAGAAAAGTCCAGTTGAGAGGAGTTGATGAGGAAGATTATTACATATTTCTATTATGGGATACTATGCAGCAATTTAAAGAATGAAGTAGATATATGTACAATAAAAAGTAAAACTCCCCCAAGATATACGGTTGAATATATTGAATAAAATCAAGATGTGTGTGTGTGTGTGTGTGTGTGTGTGTATGTGTGTTTCTACCAAATGATGCCATTGCAAGGAAAAGCTCTCACAAATTTTTATTTATTTATTTTTTACTTTCCAATGGTTTGATATTTCTACGCCTAGTATGCATTTCAATTTTTAAAATATTTTTTAAAAGCTATTTCCACGTTGGAAAAAAAATGATGTGCATAAGTCCATCATATAGAGACACTGCTGTTCATATTTCTATTTGTTTTTATCCAATATTTTTTAAAGTATCATTTTAACTTTATTTATTTTTAAATTTATTTATTTTTGGCTGCTTTTGGTCTTCGTTGCTGGGTGCAGGCTTTCTCTAGTTGCAGCGAGTGGGGGCTACTCTTCATTGCAGTGCACGGGCTTCTCACTGCAGTGGCTTCTTTTGTTGCAGAGCACGGGTTCTATGCATGCAGGCTTCAGTAGTTGTAGCACGTGGGCTCAGTAGTTGTGGCTCACGGGCTTAGTTGCTCTGTGGCATGTGGGATCTTCCCGGACCAGGGATCGAACCCATGTCCCCTGCACTGGCAGGCAGATTCTTAACCACTGCGCCACCAGGGAAGTCCTCTCCAATATTTTTTGATGCTAATGTCCTTTTTTATGGAATGGAATCGTATTGTGCGCACTGTTTTTAATCAGCTTTTCCCACCTTTTCATAGCATTAAATATTTCTCTAGTATCATTTTTAACGGCTAACTAAAGCCTTGTTTTTAAATATTTATGCTTATTCAGTTCTTGTTTCTATCAAAAATACTTCCATAAAAATCTTGTAGCTATAATTTTGCAAATATCCATGACTATTTTCTCAGCATGAATCCCCCAAAGTAAAAATGCCGCTTTAAAGGTTTTAATGCAAAATTCTGAGGCATTCAATAGCTATGGCCAAACTGCCTTCCAGAAAAATTTTAAAAATTTACATGCTCACCAACAGCATATGACAGTGTCTCTTTCCATGCCGTTTTGCCAGCACTGAGAATATAATGTTTTTCATCTAGTTTTTAATACTAGGTCCCTAAAACTAGATTTATCATGAAATTAAGGATTTTTCCATTCTAACTCTATGTTAAATTGTGTTTTCAATTTCAAATACCATAGCGATAATTACCTTAAGGCAGCTTTGATTGCATGAGACACAGGAATCAATACAACATTTATGTACCTCTTACAGACTTTTTTCCTAAGTTTCCCTTCTTCGGCTATCTGTTACACTACAAGATTGAGGATTAGGTTTTGAGAGTCTGCTTTTAACTGCCTCTAATGAGTAAAATTATTAAAATTTAAATATAACTTTAAAAACTATGCATTGGATTTTGTGCCATTGAAGAAGGTCAAGTTCAAGCCCCTTATTTAAAAAGACCTCTCCCTGAGAGATCACAGAAGGAAGTCTATTAACATTACATCTTTCTCCTTTCTTTTCCTCTTTGCTCATTTTAAAACAAGGCTAATACTGACTGAAAGCTAAAATTGCATAAAACTGTCATGACTTACGCTATAGGCATCAAAATTGAGTGTGCTCCCACTGAAATCACTGTACACAATCATTAATGAAAATCCTTGATGAATTATCCATCTAAACAAAGCCTAGCTATTTTGTTTCCTAAACAATCCTGGAAAGGACCCATTAAAGATTGCCAGCTTGGGCATTTTATATTTTTATTTTCAAACAAGAAATTTAGAGTTTGGTATATTTGGAGTTTGGTAACTAAACATTCTCTTGTTCCTATAAGAGACCGTGATGAGTTTTCAAACAAAAATGCTGTTTGAAATACTTTGACACTAAACTTTGAGACTGTGAAATGGTCTAAAATTTTTAAATTATTTCTTTTGGGAAGGAAAATAAGATATTTGCTTGCTCTGGTTGTAGTTGTGCTGTAGAAATGCAAATAAAACGATAATCTACGGAGAAAAAGTTGAAGATGATGGTTGCAAATGATTTTATTGTGTAGATGCAGCCACGTTTTTCAATTAATTATAACAACAGTGTTAACTTTTATTGTTTATTCTCCTATAAAAATTGCAAAAATGCTACAATACTGAAAAAAGAGTAGTTGAGGGAGATCAAAGCAGATCAAAAACAATTGAAACCTCTGTTGTCTTAGCAGTTATCAAAGGAAATCACACAGCTCTCAAGACATCCACTACTTATTTCATTAAAAACCATACAGTTGAAGTAAAAAAAAAAAGAAAAAACAACAAGATAGCACAATAAACACAATTTTTCTCTGTAGTTTCACCCAGGATCTTTTCAAACATGTGAAGGCCTGCATATCTTATTTACAAAATAATTATAAACCCTAAAACTTAAATTTTTGCTTTATATAACTTACCTGGCCACGGACCCATTTCTTTCTTTTATTGCCAAGCTCCAATGATAAAAGGTCCACGTTAACCACATCAATTTCATTTATTCCCAGCTCCACTTTTTGTAATATATCAGCTCAATCAAAATATTAAGTTTGTAGTTTCAGATGAGTCACCACATTAGAGTAATGCCACCTGACAAAGGAGGTGCTAGACCATACAAAATTTACAAAAGAGGTGTGTTGAAACTTTGTTACATGTTTCCTGGAACCCCTCACCTACTTCAAGGTTGTAAAGGGGGTCAGGTGTGGGAGATGAAAGAAGAATTTTGAGGGGAATAACTTTGAAGAGAACTCTGAAGTCCAGCTCACGATGGGGAGGGAGACATCCCACCACTACCCACTACCCCAAACCTAATGAGAGGGGCTTCAGTAAGACCCTTTAGGCTGTTTCTTGGCATGCATTCTTTGCAGTTGGGGGATCCAGAGGACCTTTGCTGAACTCCTATAAGGGAAAGTTAAAGGATCTGGTGATGGCCAGTGGGAGGGCCATTGCTGGTCTGGGAGATGACTTCACTGCCTACTGATGATAGGTATAAGGTACATAAATCCCAGAGTAGGTGATCAGACTGGAGTAATTCAAACTTCTTCCCAAGAGGACCCCAGAGAGAGTGTGTGTTGCACAGACTGACAGAGAACCATGGGTAGGGGTGGGGGGATGGGAGAGTGGGATACTGCCAAAGGAAAGCTACCACATCAAGGGGGTTTCAGTCAGAGAGGCCCAGCAGAGGAAACTCTGAAAACCTCCTAAAGTGTCTGACAGAGAAAGTGACAGTGGTAAACATCTGCCAGGCATATACATGGTCCCACATCATCTTGAACGGGGACCAGTTAAGTGCGTTTCCTACGTCTCTTCTCTTTCTGCCTCTCTGCCCCGGTCCCTGGTGCCTCACAAACTGCGATTAGTCATCTGGAGAAAGAGGAGAGGGCAAGAAAGAGTTAACTTTCAATCCAGTTGGATTCACATCAGGACTGGATACTTTCCTTTCTGAGAAGAGATTGTGGCTACAGGTAACCAGAGGATTTGTGGTTACATGAGAAGGACCAGAAGTGTCAAGAAGCCTCTCCAGGTTTCCAACCAGGAGCAAGGACAGGCTACCACCTGCCCAAGAAGGTTTAAAGGGCGTACAGATTGTTTATTGTAATTTCATCCCGTGAGCCCTAAATGCTCCATTGCTCCTAGAAAACACTTTGTCCACAATTGTTAATAATCTTTATTTATTTTTTTTAAGGTACAGCAAAGAGTGGATTATATTTTTGTCAAATAGATGGCAATACAGTGTGTTCATTAGGCAGCGGCACTATAACTGTGCGAAAAGAATACAATAAATGTCAACATTACCAGACTAAGCATTTGTCATAGTATTCCCCATTCGTGAGCTAGCAATGGTCAGAAGAACTAGAAAATTTGGAAATAACAAACCTCTACACAGCACAATCTCCTCACAAAAACGAGAAAGGGAAATGAAGCCACCATCAAAGTAAGTTCCAAGTGGCTCATATGTTAGCCAAGCAAGGAAAATCACTTACCAATGGGGAGTTAATTTTTTTTTATTACTTAGAAAGCAATTTTATTTATTTTTTTAACATCTTTATTGAAATATAATTGCTTTACAATGTTGTGTTAGTTTCTGCTATATAACAAAGTGAATCAGCTATACGTATACCTATATCCCCATATCTTCTCCCTCTTGTGTCTCCCTCCCACCCTCCCTATCCTACCCCTCTAGGGGTGGTCTCCCTGTGCTATGTGGCTGCTTCCCACTAGCTATCTATTTTACATTTGGTAGTGTATCTATGTCCATGCCACTCTCTCACTTTGTCCCATCTTACCCTTCCCCCACCCCGTGTCCTCAAGTCTATTTTCCATGCCTGTGTCTTTATTCCTGTCCTGCCCCTAGGTTCTTCAGAACCTTTTTTTTTTTTTTTTTTTAGATTCCATATATGTGTGTTAGCATACGGTATTTGTTTTTCTCTTTCTGACTTAACTTCACTCTGTATGACAGCCTCTAGGTCCATCTACCTCACTACAAATAACTTAATTTCGTTTCTTTTTATGGCTGAGTAATATTCCATTGTATACATGTGCCACATCTTCTTTATCGTTTCATCTGTCGATGGACACTTAGGTTGCTTCCATGTCCTGGCTATTGTACATAGTGCTGCAATGAACATTGTGGTACATGACTCTTTTGGAATTATGGTTTTCTCAGGGTATATGCCCAGTAGTGGGATTGCTGGGTCACACGGTAGCTCAATTTTTAGTTTTTTAAGGAACCTCCATACTGTTCTCCATAGTGGCTGTATCAATTTACATTCCCACCAATGGTGCAAGACGGTTCCCTTTTCTCCACACCCTCTCCAGCATTTATTGTTTATAGATTTTTTGATGATGGCCATTCTGACTGGTGTGAGGTGATACCTCATTGTACTTTTTTGTGTGTGTGTGTGTGGTACGCAGGCCTCTCACTGTTGTGGCCTCTCCCGTTGCAGAGCACAGGCTCCGGATGCACAGGCTCAGCAGCCATGGCTCATGGGCCCAGCTGCTCCACGGCACGTGGGGTCTTCCCGGACCAGGGCATGAACCTGTGTACCCTGCATCGGCAGGCGGACTCTCAACCACTGCGCCACCAGGGAAGCCCCTCATTATAGTTTTGATTTGCATTTCTCTAATGATTAGTGATATTGAGCATCCTTTCATGTGTTTGTTGGCAATCATGTGTTTGTTGGTAGATCTTCCTTGGAGAAATGTCTGTTTAGGTCTTCTGCCCATTTTTGGATTGGGTTGTTTGTTGTTTTGATATTGAGCTGCATGAGCTGCTTGTAAATTTTGGAGATTAATCCTTTGTCAGTTGCTTCATTTGAAATATTTTCTCCCATTCTGAGGGTTGTCTTTTCATCTTGTATGTGGTCTCCTTTGCTGTGCAAAAGCACAGGTCCCCTTTGTGTATTTTTGTTTTTATTTCCATTTCTCTAGGAGGTGGGTCAAAAAGGATCTTGCTATGATTTATGCCATAGAGTGTTCTGCCTATGTTTTCCTCTAAGAGTTTTATAGTGTCTGGCCTTACATTTAGGTCTGTAATCCATTTTGAGTTTATTTTTGTGTATGGTGTTAGGGAGTGTTCTAATTTCCTTCTTTTACATGTAGCTGTCCAGTTTTCCCAGCACCACTTATTGAAGAGGCTGTCTTTTCTCCATTGTATATACTTGCCTCCTTTATCAGAAATAAGATGACCATATGTGTGTGGGTTTATCTCTGGGCTTTCTATCCTTTTCCATTGATCTATATTTCTGTTTTTGTGCCAGTACCATACTGTCTTGATTGCTGTAGTTTTGTAGTATAGTCTGAAGTCAGGGAGCCTGATTCCTCCAGCTCCGTTTTTCATTCTCAAGATTGCTTTGGCTATTCGGGGTCTTTTGTGTTTCCATACAAATTGTGAAATTTTTTGTTCTAGTTCTGTGAATAATGCCATGGGTAGTTTGATAGGGATTGCATTGAATCTGTAGATGGCTTCAGGTAGTATAGTCATTTTCACAATGTTGATTCTTCCAATCCAAGAACATGGTATATCTCTTCATCTGTTTGTATCATCTTTAATTTCTTTCATCAGTGTCTTGTCAATAATCTTTAAAAGGCAATGTAATACAGTGAGAAAATAAACGGATCTGTAACTGTGAGATCTGAAATCAAAATCTGAATTCACAGCTAAATATTTGAGTGGCTTTGGCGACATCATTTAACCTCTCTGACCTCATTTTTTTCATCTATAAATGTAATAGGTTAGAATAGTTAATCTCTAAAATTCTTTCCTGTTTTTTTTAATTGAAGTATAGTTGATTTACAATGTCATGTTAGTTTCAGGTTTACAGCAAAGTGATTCAGATTGATTGCTCCATCTATCTGTCTATCTATCTATCTACTTTTTTATATTCTTTTCCCCTACAGGTTATTACAAAATGTTGAGGAGGGATAAATTAGGAGGTCATAATTAACATATACACACTATTATATATAAAATAGATAACCAACAAGGGCCTGTTGTATAGCACAGGGAACTATGTATTCTTTCCTGTTTTTAATGCTGTTTGTCATTGTTTGGATTATGGAGAAACAGGCCCTGAGACAAGGATTCTAGAGCAACCTAGGAGGTAATCCCAGGAAAATTAGCAGGGAAGCAGGGATGCAGGAAAATGAGAAGGAAAGGAAGTCAGTAAAAAGTGTGTTATCAAGCCAGTTACCATTGTGGGCACCAGGAGTTCAATCCCACTGGGGCACCCAGGGAGGCAGTGTATCACCACTAGCCAGTAGATGTGTGAAACATGCCAAACTGGCGGTTTTAAATTTTCCAGTAGCCACGTATTAAAAAGTAAAAATAAGGACTTCCCTGGTGGCTCAGTGGTTAAGAATCCACCTGCCAGTGCAGGGGACACGGGTTCAAGCCCTGGTCCAGGAAGATCCCACATACCATGGAGCAGCTAAGCCCATGAGCCACAACTACTGAGCTGGCACTCTAGAGCCCACAAACCACAACTACTGAACCCATGTGCCACAACTACTGTAGCCCACGTGCCTAGAGCCCATGCTCCACAACAACAGAAGCCACCGCAATGAGAAGCCTGCGCACTGCAATGAAGACTAGCCCCCACTCGCCGCAAGTAGAGAAAGCCCACGCTCAGCAACAAAGACCCAAAACAACCAAAAATAAATAAATGAATAAATAAATAAATTTATTTAAAAAATAAATAAATAAAAAGTAAAAATAAAAAGATGAAATTAATTTTAATAATTTATTGTACCTATTAAATCCAAAATATTACATTTCAACATTTTAAAATGATTGAGATATTAAATTTTTTATGACATCTTTGAGATCAATTTTATACTTATAGGACTACTGGATTTAGACACTAAAGTTTCATCCTGATGTGTATTTAGAGTTTGTAAAATTTACAGTTGGAAAGTAGATTTTTGTAGCCAAGTTTTTCCAAATATAAAGGTCTTCCAATAACTGGAGAGTTATCATTTTTTACTTTAACTTAATGGAAATCAAATAAAACTGAAAATTCAGTTCGTCTGTCACACTGGCCACATTCTGAATGCTCAGTAGCCACATGTGGCTAGTGGCTGCTGTATTGGACAGCATGCCCCAGAGTTATTCTACACAAGGGGCAAAGAGGCTGGGGCATTTATCCTCTTCATGGGGCATCATTGGCTAACGGCTGTTTCTGGGGCTGTTGGCAGCTGTGCGCACGACCGAGCTTGCTTACAACCAAGACAAAGCTTTTTGCTTTTTGCAGGGAGGTGCAGGCACTCACAGTAAGAAGCCTTCTGCATGTGGAGATGAATGTCAAGGGGATGTGAGCAGAGCACCGATGGCATCTGCTGATGGTGTATGACTGCCATCTTGCCGTGTATTGTCATCTATACCAAGTCTCTTCCTGATCTCTTGGAAGGATGTGACAAATCAATTTTTTGTTTCGAATATCTCCCAGAGTCAGCTCTTTCCTTCCATTGCCACTGGTGGTGGACTCTGTGTCCGAGGCCTTGCCTTCCCTAGCATGACTTGCCACATTTACATGGCAACTCCCCTGTAGCTTATTTGCAACCATGCAGGTGTGAAGGCGGGTGCTGCCATATTTCGGGGTATTCTTACGTTGCCTTAGGCACCTTAGTCTCTAAAACAAATCTGATTTTAGGTAGAAAGAATTTAACATCCAACTTAATATTCTAGGACTTGGCATTTAAATCTCTCTATACCTAGTTCAGTCAAGAGCTTAACCATGAGACCCTTGTACCCATGAGACCCATTCAAACCTGCACCATAGTTTGAATGTCTGATTCTCTGGTCTCTTTCTCCCAGCCCCAGCTGGGCTAATGTCTCTATTTCCTAATCTCAGGCTGGGCCTTTCCTGCTCATGCCATAGGCCTCTGGATGCCTCATGGCTCTGTCCTCTTCCCCCTTTATTCCTCAGTGGTTTTTGGTCTCCGTTATCCAGTGATTTCTTGGTTGTGTGAGGCTAAGCCCTGTGTATACCATGTTCCGCCTGCCAGACTAAATCTCCTCCTGTCTCCTCCTTCCTGGCCTGTGCCACCCACCTGGCAGCATCTCATTCCAGGTCCCTGTCTCCACCACCCTATCCCACACCACTGCATTTACCGAAGTCACAAGTGTCACAAAATAGAATAGCATCTGCCTCAAACCTAAATTAATACATGTAAATTATTATTACTCCTTTCTTTCTATCTATTCTGCATTCTGAAGTCTGACTCATTTCTTGAAATCCTGTACTTGATATACCAAAATTTGCTACAGAAAATCCATAACTGTTCTACATGGACCAGGTGTCAGGGAGACAAAAGAAGTATATGACAATATTCCTGACTTCAAGGAGTTTTCAAGCAAATTTGAGAGGAAAGATTCATAAGTATGACAGAGTTAGCAAGTAGTGTAGAACAGGAATTGGCAAACTTCATCTCTAAAGGGCCAGAAAGTAAATATTTCAGTCATTGCGGGGTGTGTGTTTTTTGTTTCATCTACTAAAACTCTTGTAGCATAAAAGCAGCTACAGACAACAAATGGGCATGGCTGTGTTCTAATAAAACTTTATTGGACACTGAAAGGAGCATTAAATTTTGAATTTTCATGTAATTTTTCCACATCATGAAATATTGGTTTTTTGTTTTTTCCAACCATTTAAAAATATAAACGCCATTCCTAGCTTGCAGACCATACAAAAAGAGGCAGTGGGCAGGATGTGTTTAGCAGCCATAGCTTCCCAGCTCAAGGTGTAGAACACAATTAAGTATTTAGTTGGGTGGCTCAGATCCAATGATATACAAGTTTAAGTAAGAGAGGGAATCATTCTTCTCAATACTTCTTTGGTCTTTATTCTGGATAATTTTCTCAGATCTATTTTCTAGTATCCAGTTCTTATTCTCAATAGTGTCTAATCTACTGTGGAACACTTCCACTGAGATTGTAATATATTGATATTTGAGCTCTTTATTATTTTAAGAATTCCATTTTTTTAACTTCTTTTCTTAGTTTCATAATGACCTCTTCTTGAGTGCAGTATTATACCTTCATTTTTCTCTTTAAACAAATTAAATATACTTACTTTATAGAATAGTTTAGATTGTTTTATTTTCTCTGGGTTTTAGGGTGTGGATTTTGTTTGCTGCTTATGATGCTTTGTTTCTCTGAGAAGGGTATAATTTCTGATAGTAAATGCATATTCAATGGGGTTTTTGCCTGAGAGACCTTTATGAATGTGTCCCTACAAAGCGGTTTTGCATTTACCCCTGCAAAGCCCAGAAGGGTTTTACCCATTCCATAAGAGTTCCTATGTTAATTCCTTAGTTTCTATACCATGTAATATAAATTTAAACCCCACAACCTCAAAGAGTACAGGCTTGAGTTTGATATCTTATGAGCAATTATTTTCCCATTCATGGCCCTGAGCATAATACATGTTTCCTTGACACCTCCCTAAGGCTGGTGGTTAGAGTTTTCTAGTCCCTTCAGCTCCTTACCTGGCATAAGCCTAAACCTTCATTTCCTGTCCCAGGAATGACATTACGACTTCAGCCCCTGATGGAAGTCCATGGGTCTCATACGTCCATGGATTGTTGCTTTCTGCTCCATCACTGTGGATTGCCCTTCCATTTAAGTTTATTTATGTATTTCACACATTTAAAAAATTCTATTTTGTCTAACATTTCTGTACTTGGAGGGCAAAGGGAAACTTACCATGCACCTTCATCAGACAAATTCTCCAGAAGACCCAGTGGTTTTTGTGTTTAAGGTGAGGACATAAAAACATGTGAGGACCAAAAGGATGACGATTTTAAATGTAGACAGGAAGAGTGTAAAGGTTCTAAAAATGGAAACTAAGATCCTTCTGGAGACACAGAGGACTGAGAATTCTCTTGGGTATATACATGTTCTATTTGTTTGTTTTTTAATTGTTTATTTTGAAATAATGTTATATTTACAGAAGACCTGCAAAGATAGTACAGAGTTGCCATATACCCTTCACCCAGCTTCCCCTAATGTTAACATCTTATGTAATGATGGTACAATGGTCAAAAGTAAGAAATTAACACTGGTACAGTACCATTAACTAAGTTACAGACTTTATTCAGATTTCAACAGTTTTCCACCAATTTTTTTTTTCTGTTCCAAGGTCCAATCTAGGATCCACATTGTACTAGATGTTGTCTCCCCTTTGTCACCTCCAATCTGGGACATTCCCTCAGTTTATCATTGTGTTTCACGACCTTGATACTATTGATGAGTGCTAGTCAGGTATTTGGTAAAATGTCCCTCCATGTGCGCTTGTTTGGGGGTTCTTATGATCAGATTAAGGTTGTGTACCAATAGGAATGATATCACAGAGCTGGGCGCCCTTCCCAGTGCATCACATCAGGGTTCCATATCCTATTACTGGTGATATTAACCTTGATCACTTGGTTAAGGTGGTATCTACTGTGTTTGTAGTTTCTATAAAGTTATTCTTTTTCCCTTTGTAAATAATAAATATTTGAGGAGCAATATTTTGAGGCTACGCAAATATACATTTTCTCCTTAAACTCTTGCCCACTCATTTTAGCATACATAGGTGGAGCCTGCCTACAACAATTTTTACTAATGTTCTAGAGGTCTAGTGATGATTTGCTATTTCCTTCTTTCCTTTTATACTTATCATTTGGAATTCTTCTGTAAGGATGAGTTATCTTTTCTCTACCATTTACTTAATCAATCATTTATTTATGTCGGTATGGACTTCTGAATGTTTATTTCATTGTTTCATAATCCAATATTTTATTCTGTTACTGAAATGGTTCTGGCTTTGGCCATTGAGAGCAATTTCAGGTTGGCGCCTGTGTCCTTTCAACATGCCACCGTCCTTAGAACTTCCTTAGCCTTGGGTACTGCAAGATTCTCCAGGCTCATCTTTTATCATCCCTGCCCCAGCCCTAGAATCAATCACTTCTCCAAGGAGCTGGATAGAAGTTTTAAATCGTAGGAGTGGATAGTTTAGAACCCTTCACTTTCATCCAGGGGAAGAGAAGAGAGTCAGAAAAGAAGCTGGAAGGAACTTGGGGAAGCCCAGCATTCAGGGCTTGAGTAGAGAAGGTTTTATCAGAGAAGTGAGAGTACACTCAGAGTCGGATGTCAGAGAAGCCATGAAAAGACACCCTCATAGAGCATCCTACCTGATCCTGTCACCTTATCTCACTATTTCCTCTTCCAGCCAGATAGCTTTATTGCCCTGGGTGAACCAAATCCCCAACTCTGAGGAATCAGCAGTAAATATAACCAAAACTAACAAATTCAGCCAGCCAATGGACTTTAGTCCTTCATCCCTCTTACTGAAATGTTTTTCCCTCCTCTCTCAACCCGAATTCCACTCTTTCCAAAGCAGGGCAAGTTGCACCTTTTCAGCCTACATTTACCATTTGCTTTATACAAATACCATGGCTCTTGTCTCTCCAGTCAATTGGTGTTTGGATTATATTCTTTAAAAAAATTTTTTTTCTATTTGTTTCATATTACTTGTTCCCCCAAAATACTGTAGCTCCTTTAGGTCAGACGCCAGACCTCACACTCTCTGGTATGTTCAGTAGTTAACAATCTCTAAATACCTAATAAGCATTTAATAAATATATGCCATTTTAACACTCATATTAATAAATCAACCACTATGTTGAGTCATCAAAGAAATAGTTGAGCGCTGGGAAGTTTCCAGGAGCCATCTTATCTATGCAGGAATGTTAAAAACTACTCCTTGAGATGCAAAGTTAGAATAGCTACCTGAATTGCCTATGGCTTTGATGATATTCCAAGAAGATGTAACCCTGAGCCGGGGCAATTCTTATTTTTCACCAGGAAATAATTCATCAGTATTTGTATGGCTTACCTATCAATAAAGTACATATTTTATATGAACCTTTCTTGTTCTGTTTTATAAAAACTGTATGATCTATTTCTATTTTTAAAATCAAGTATCTGTTACAGAATTACTAATATACAAAGCTATCAAATTTTCAAAGGACAAATGGGAGCATATTAATAAAATTCATTGATTTTTTAAAAGATAAATATCATTGTTTTTCATATTAAAAATGGTACTTATTGCTGAAAAAGTTAAGAAAATATAGATAAGCAAAATTAAATAATCTCATAATCCCAACACCCAGAAACAGATACCATTAACATTTTTTCTAGCTTTATTGTTATAATTGACCCATTAACATTTTATAACATGCCATATGTGTATATATATATGGTGTGTGTGATCATTTTACAAAAATTACTTTGTAACTTACTTTTTTCACTTAATGTTTCCATTTCTCACATCATTAAATACTTTCTACACCATTTCCCTTGTGATAGTGAGTGGAATTTTATAGATTGGATGTATTATAATTTATTAAACTAGTCTCTATACTTCGACATAAGGCGCTTCCAATTTTCCCCCAATATATGCTGCAACGAACATTCTTATACTTAACTGTGAACACATCCATATTTCCTTAGCACAAATTTCTAAAATTGAGTTTCTCTGTGTGAATGGATATACACAGTTTAAGGTTTGGGTTTTTTTTTGTTGTTTTGAAGACCATTACCCACCTGTTGTGCCAATTTACTATCTCAATCAGCAGTAGTTAAGGCAACTATCAAATAATATATCATCTCATATTTTTAAAGGAAACTTGCTCCCTTCTTGAGCCTCCAAAAAGATGATGAAATAAAGCTACATTTTCTTTTTTCTAGTATGGGAGTGCCTTTTTCCCGCAACTTTGATTAATTTTTTAATAGTTTGCTTCCTGCTATTAAAAAATGCATAACAACACGCATTATTGAGTGTGAGTTGCAAAGAAAATACAAGGTCATCTGAAGGAAAGAAGTTCAAGGGAGCATGGCAACAGCAGGAAGAACAAAAATGAAATTTATTAATTAGGCTCCTATTTGTAAATCTCTTGTCAAGGACAATTACGTTTTTAAGTAAGTTTTCTTTGGTATTACTAGTATATTTACATGAAAGATAATATGTTGCATTTTTATTTCAGATTCACCAGGTTTTCTTATAAAAAAGAAACTGGATCAGCCAGCAGTTGTATGTACACAAACAGTTGAGAAATAGTTGTCACATTTAAAATAAATTTCCCAGTAGAAATGTGATCATTAGTTCTTTATTTGTAGTTATTTATACACTGCACAAAGACCAACAGGGCCAAGAAAAAGGGAAATACAAATTTGTTAATGTCACAGTTCTGCTTGAACTTCAAATTTGGTTTCATGAATTATTCTTTCCTGTTTGGGACATAAGTCTTTGTTGCTAATACACATATCAGATTTATTTCATGTGCAACATTAAGATGACAATTCAATAATTTCCAATTATTAATGTTTACGCTAAGAGAAAAATTCACATAAGTCCTTAAAGAAAAAATAGCTGATATATACACTTCCCCATTTCTATAGCTAAAAACAGAAGAGCAATGTAGCTTAAGTTACTTTAAAAAATTTGAACAGTTTTCAAAAACTTTATTTCCCCTTCAAAGATCTGAAAGGCAGAGTATGAAATCAACCTACATTTTTTTTTCTACTCACCTAACATCAGTCAATCGTGGGTGACTAAATCTCTACAAGTTTGCTTTAAATTGAAAAGTCCTTTAAACTAATACTGTATTCTTGAAGTATCCTTAAACTAATACTGAATTTTTAAAGTATAAAGGAGACAAAGTTGGCATCTAGGAAAATAGAAACATTCTATTGATCTCCCAAGAGACATGAAGAAAGCCAAAGATCACATAAGCAGTCTGTTTGGCAGTGGCAATAGTGCAAGAAAGAGCTATTAGTTCTAAATAGCACTGTGCCCACCAGGACGCAGGAATTTGCACCCAGGATATCCTGTTGCTGTTTGCAATATTAATTTATACTTTCTGCAAACTGGATAATATATATTGGTAAGACAAGCAACATTGCTTCTCAAACAAAGCCATAGTGGGTAAAAGAACTGATAAGTGATTAGCAAAGTCGGGTTTACTTCTGGCAAGTACATCACAATGTTTGTAAGTCACGTATGAGATTGCCAAAGTGCCTATCGGCCAACTGAGCGAATCTTCTAGAAAAACGCCTCACAGTTGAAATGCTAGGGGAGTGACTCTGTAAATGCATGTCACACCTTGGAAGATTTTAATGATGTGGGGGTATGCACATGAACATATGCATGCAAAACGCTTTACTCTCCTTGTAATGCTCCAAATTCTAAAAATGTACATCTTGTGACTGGCGTGAATTATCTCTATGATACTGGAAAATTACCTGTCTTTCTAGCTTAAAGTTTTTGAAGGGCTTTTTGGTAGACTGAGTGTGCATTGAAAACATGATACCTTATTTTCCAGAAACCATAATCATTAGAAACTTTTGGAGGAGGGAAGAGATTTGTGTAAATTGGCACTTTACAACTCAGTACCTTTGAGTTTTAGTTCCTCCTTAATAGAAAATGTTGAATTTTTTCTTTCTAGTGAAAGGCTGTAGCTAGGTACGATGACTCTTATTTGGGGCTTCAAATTAAACTTCAAAAACAGCTTCACTAATATCCAGTGAATGCCTGGATGGTCCATCTTTCACTCCAACTCAGTGTGTGTAATAATGTCATATTTTAATTCATGTGTCTCTTCTTTGTTTAACTTGTCTGTTTTATTTCTGGTCTTACAGAGGTACCGTGCATTTCCCATGTGTCTTTAAGCCTCTGGCCAGTAACCATTTTCCTGATGCTTTCTGTGCCAAGGGAAGAAGAGATACCCCAGAAAGGGCCCTGACTCTTGCTACTCAGAGACCAGCAGCAAAGCATCATCTGGGCTTTTACATCAATCTACTTTTTACGTTTTTCATCTGACGAAATCCACTTTCAGGTGATGGGGATTACTTTTGTTACAGCAAGTCTGTAAAGAAAAAGGGAAAGAGTTAATGTTCAGCCTACAACATCCAAAATAAAATGTTTTATTGTGCAAAAGATAAAAGATTTGAAAGCCAAGCTTTGTTAAGAGAAGAATTTCTACTAGTCCTGTCTTTCCCCCTTTTGTCATATCACAAAGCAGGTGAATGCAGATCATAAGTTTTTTCCACAGCATAGAAACGACCTCTATTCCACGTATGACCGAGACTGTGACGTTTTCCCTTCATTGGTTTTATTTGGAAATAACTGTGTATTTACAGAAGAGTTGCAAACATGGTACAGAGAGTTCTCATGTACCCCTCCCCCAGCTTCCCATAATGATCAAAATTAAGAAACTGACATTGGCACCATACTCAGACTTTAGTTGGATTTCCCCGGGTTTTCTACTAATTTTCTTTCTTTTCCAGGGTCCAATCTATGACATCACATTGAATCTAGTGCATGAGTCTCCTCCAAGCTCTGATCATTTCATGGTCTTTCCTTGTCTTCCATGATCTCTACAGTTTTGAAGAGACTGTCCCTCAATCTGAGTTTATCTAATGTTTTCTCACGATAAGACTAAATGTTCATGTTTTGAGGAGGAATACCAGAAAGGTGATGTTAGGCCATGAATGGTATCCTTAATGTATGAGGATAAGACAAGGAGAAAATAAAAAGCCAGAAGTTTGCTCTGGTCCCAGGAGATGGTAGGGAGAGAAAAGAGACAGAAGCAGGGCAAGTAGATAAGATGATAATAGAGGTCTAGTTTTCAGGATCTCTTCCACACACAACTCTTTGGGCAAATCTTCAGGGCAAGGGCAGCTTTGTAACATCTTGATGGGTACAGAGTGACCAGAGGCCATTGGGTTGATGGCTCACTTTCCCAGACTTAGGCTCTAGGCAGTGATGTGCTGGTAAATGTTTAATAACTGGCCTTGGGGGTGGGGGGCTGGGGTAGAGGTGTGGGAGGGTGGAGGCCTGATTTATAAAGTTTGCTCATTTCCGTGGTGTAAATACTCCTGCCTTGACCAATTTGAAACTATCAACATAACATTACTGAACAGAATTCGGAAGAACTATGTTGTAGTTCACTGTTATATAGTATTTCTACCATGCATCTATAACAAACATAGATAATAGTAAAATGCAGTAAAATAAATAGGGAGTGATGATTCTGAGTATCAATTACCTTGGCTGTTAATATAATTTGTTTAAAGGTATGTTTATATTATTTGATTTATAATAATGGCTCTGTTTAACAGCTAGAGTGTAAAATTCCTAAAAAAATTTTTACAGGCTCCCTCCAGCATGTCACTGCTTCTAGGGGATTCTGGGCATTTGGTCCAGTACCACATCCCACGTGGATCAGAAGCAATGATGCAGAGGTGGCCGCAGAAGGTGTATAGGACTTAGAAAGCGGTCCTGTCTCCTCATGGCCTTTGTGTGGGAAGTAAAGCTCTCCGGATCTTGGGAAAGAGAAGGATGAGGGAGGAAGAGAATTTGAGATAGACTGAGTCATCTAAAATAATGTTACTCAGGCTTTCTGGGTGGCACAG
Source organism: Tursiops truncatus (assembly GCF_011762595.2). Classification (NCBI taxonomy): domain Eukaryota; kingdom Metazoa; phylum Chordata; class Mammalia; order Artiodactyla; family Delphinidae; genus Tursiops; species Tursiops truncatus. The sequence continues at coordinate 8,315,568 of NC_047037.1, forward strand.
TGGTTAAGAATCCGCCTGGCAATGCAGGGGACACAGGTTCGAGCCCTGGCCTGGGAAGATCCCACATGCCGCGGAGCAACTAAGCCCGTGTGCCACAACTACTGAGCCTGCGCTCTAGAGCCCGCAGGCCACAATAGCTGAACCTGCATGCCATAACTACTGAAGCCCACACGCCTAGAGCCCATGCTCTGCAACAAAGAGTAGCCCCTGCTCGCCACAACTAGAGAAAAGACAGAGTGCTGCAACAAAGACCCGATGCAGCCAAAAATAAAATAAATTTATAAAAAAATAAAATAAAATAAAGTAATGTTACTCAAAATCCAGTCCACGGGCAGTGCCAGTCCACTAACTATTACTGATCTGAGGTGAGATAAATACAGGTGAGTTCACGTTCAGAAATTTTTATCATAAATTGACATTGCCTTGACATCCTAGCATGTGATCAGGGGACGGGGTTTGTTGGACAAGATATAGACTAGTTCAGGTGCATTGAACTGGAATGGCAAGGTGCTTGTGGCATGAGCTGCATCCTAGTCCTACATAGGAAGGCCATGTATTGGATCCATGATCCATTGGAAAGATCAATCAATTTGAGAAGCATTCATCTCAAAGGGGCTGGTTTTGAAATCATCATCTTTAGAAGGGAATAAAATGCTGAGTAGTCTGAATGAGAGGTTGTCAGCATGTGTTCCTTGGACCAGCAACCTGGTCCACCCTGGAACCCCTTAGAAATGCAAGTTCTAAGTCCCCAGCCAATGTTCTGAATCAGAAACCTTGGGGGAGGGCCCAGAAACCTGTGTTTTAACAAGCCCTCTAGGTGTTTCTGCTTCACGTCTGCATTTAAGAACCACTGGTTAGAATGCTTTAAGTGAAAGAATTATGCTCAAGCTGGAGGAAAATGAAACACAATTAATTAAGTGCAAATTATCCCTGCTAGTATGCAGAGCTGGAGCCCATGAAAAAGATCAGACCAGGTAGAGGAAAAAGGAAGAAAACTCAACTTTCTTTGCATATCGGAATGATACGCAAATGCTAAAGCCAACTACTCTTAGTGGGTGATGATTTTTAATTTTTCTCTACAAGCTTACCCATAGGGCTGTGTTTCCACATTTCCAAGCATCAGTCATTTCCCAGCCCACTGCAGCCTGTTTTTATCAAAAAGGGTCACAGCGATAGGAACAAAAGAGTGTTTTCTTCAGCTTTGCTCTCACCACACAACTGCTGGATTTCTGGCTTTCCTCGCATTCCCTACAATTACCACTATTAATAGCTCAGGAGGCCCCTCCTGGCTGCTTTGGGTTCTCCATCCTTTTCCCTCTCTGCTCTCTATTCCAGGTACCCCTAGCATCTCATCTTCTCCAATGCTTCTGTCCCTTCCCAGATATGGTTTTGGCTTAGAATCTGGCTGACCTGGACATAAGCCGTATCACAGCCAAGAACTTCCCTCTGCTTTCCATCCGTGCTACGTTTTCTTTCTGGGGGACGCCACATGGGGCTCCCAGGATCTTCTAAGGCCATCTTTCTCAAACTGATGTGCAAGCAAATCACCTGGGGCTCTTGTTCTGGGACAGGTTTGATCCTGCAGGTCTAGGGTGGGCCCGAGGAGCTGCATCTCTAACAAGCTCCCAGGTGATGCTGCTGTTACCAGTCTGCAAACAATTATTTTGAGAAACAGGTTTAGAGCAGTGGTTTTCCTACTTTCACCGTGTCTTCTCCCCAGGTCTTGAACACAGGTGAGGAAGCGTCGTCACAGGGTGACCAGCTGTCCTGGTCTGACAGAGATTGTCCTGAACACCATGTGTCCTGGGATATCCCACAGTCCTGGGCAAATCTAACAACTGGTCATCCCAGCAGCCCCGAACCACTCTGAAGAGCCCTCATTCTGCTTCTCCCCAACTCCCTCCCCATCCGACCCTTGGATTTTTGCTTCTTGACTCTTAAGGTAAATGTTTTCCCTTGAGGCTCTTCATTTCTCCTCCGTGAGATGCCCTCTCCTTGGCAAACCTGTCTCCACTGGCCCTGAAGACAGAACTGCATCTGCACCCTATGTAGTTAGTTAGCCCAGTCTTTGGAAGAGCTGCCCATTAAACTTGGTTTGGAAGGTTCCATGTAATGTTTCCCCACAGATGGTCAGAACTAAGAGGCCTCTCTGAGATTGGCTGGGCCCCTATTTGACAGTTCACTCCTGTGCTTTCACATAAACATTCTCCTCCCTCCTGGTCTCTGCAGACCAAGCAGGATTGCCCAGTGCCTGGGAGCAATGCATATTCTGCTTTGCTTCTTAGGTGATGATATGGATGTTAACTGGAATTAGCAAAAACAAAAATCTTCAACTCTGAGGTTTGGCAAATACATGTTTTCCAGTATTTCCAATTGTCCTTTCTACGTTGAAGCCATGAATTCTTTTACGCACAACTTCATGCTTCATCATCATAGAAATACAGCTCTGATTATGTCCATCCACAGCTAAACACCTTCATTAACACTGAATTTCCAGCAGAATCATTTCCAGACTCCCCATGTTAGAACAAAGCAGTGGTTCTCAAAACTTTAGGATGCATCAGAATGACCTAGAGGGATTGCTAAAACACTGATTGCTGGCCTCATCCCTGAGTTTCAGATTCAGTTGGCCTGGGTGGGGACCCAGAAACTTGCATTTCTAACAAGTTTCCAGGAGATTCGGATGCTGCTGGCTCACAGAACACACTCTGAGAACCACCAGGCTAGTGGACCCCTTCCATCCGGCCACAGATTGCTTTCCTAACACCCAGCTACAGTACATGTTTTCTAAGATAGCCCTGTGCATACTGTATGCTTTCCTACTCTGTGCCTTTGTTTTGTTTCATTCATGTATTCACTCATTCATTGTCTTAGTCTCCTCAGGATGCTATAACAGAATACCAGAGACTGGGTGCCTTAAACAACAGACATTTATTTCTCATGGTTCTGGAGGCTGGAAGTCCAAGATCAAGGTGCCTGTAGGTTTGTTTCTTGGTGAGGGCACTCTTCTTGGCTTGCCGACAGCCACTTTTTCGCTGTATCCTTGTGTCTCTTCCTCATCTTCTAAGACGCTCCACCTTCATGACCTCATCTAAACCTAATTACCCCCCAAAGGCCCCACTTCCTAATACCACTGTGTTGGGGGCTGGAATTTCAACACAGGAACTTGGGGAGGGACACACATTCAGTCCAGAACACTCATGGATTCGTTCATTCAATCGGTGGTTCATTATTTCATCAAACTTTTTTTCCCAGTTTTATTGAGGTATAATTGAACAAAGTTGTAAATACTTAACGTTTACAACATGATTTTTTGATAAACTTCTTCAAACATCTTTTTTAGCATTTGCCAATTTATTTCTTTATTTTTAAAACTTTTTCATCAAACATTTTTTAAAGACCAACATGACTGACCCTGTCCAGTGCCCTCATGAAGTTTATGGTACAAGAGAAGAGAAATTTTACCCTTTTACGGAGTGCTTCATGGTTTCCAAAGAGTTTCCACACTCAATCTCCCATTAGATCTTCTCCAGAGCCCTGAAAGACCAACGGGCACAGATCGTTTTACACATTTCACAAATGAAGAAATTGAAGGGGAAGCGGCTCATCCAAGGTAATGTCAACGCAGGTCTCCCCAGTCCCAGGCCAGCATTTTTCCACTCAGTTCCACAGCTTCAGTCTTGGCTCACTGTACCCTCTCACTCCCTACTGTCCAAACTGTACCCCTTCTTTAAAGCCCAATCTGACACTACCTCCTCCACGAAGCCTTCCCTGATAACCCTAGTTAAAATAATTTCTCCTTCTAGAAAATTCGAATTCAAAAACATACATTCACCCCTGTGTTCATAGCAGCACTATTTACAATAGCCAAGAGATGGAAGCAACGTAAGTTTCCATCGACAGATGAATGGATAAAGAAGATGTTGTGTGTGTACACAATGGAATATTACTCAGCCATAAAAGGAATGAAAGAATGCCATTTGCAGCAACATGGATGGACCTAGAGATTATCATACTAAGTGAAGTAAGTCAGACAGAGAAAGACAAATATCATATGATACCGCTTATATGAGGAATCTAAAAAAAAATGATACAAGGGAACTTATTTACAAAACAAAAACAGACTCACAGACATAGAAAACAAACTTATGGTTACCAAAGGGGAAATGGGAGGGGAGGAATAAATTAGGAGGTTGGGATTAACAGAAACACAGTACTATAAAATAGATAACCAACAAGGACCTACTGTATAGCACAGGGAACTATATTCAATACCCTGTAATAACCTACAATAGAAAAGAACATGAAAAAGAATATATATGTATATGTGTAACTGAATCACTTTGCTGTACACCAGAAACTAACACAACATTGTGAATCAAGTATACTTTGATAAAAAAAAATAATAATTTCTCCTTCTCATAAAGTAAGATAGTACTTTATTTTGTGTCTCTACTGGCATTAAAAATATATATATATAAAACTTCCCTTTCTAGATAGACCCCAATCTCCTCAGGAATAGGATTAATACTTCACTCTCCTTTTGGTCTCCCAATGCAGTCAGTTCTTATCTTATAGTAGATGCTCATTAAAGCACTGAGAAATGAATAAAGGAATGAAGTTTGGGGAGATGAAAATTTCACCTATTTTCTGAGTCAGTAGTTATATTCATAAGATAATCAATGAAGAATATATTTGAAGATGAGAGCAGAGTTGTCTATTATCTCCATAATTAATTAAGTGACTGCTGGATGCCAGGTGATTTATGTTATGACATTTTGCTCTCATAACCTAACAGATAAAAAACATCGTTCCTATTTTCAAGTGGACATACTGAAGCCTCAAATTCTTTAGAAATTTTCCCCAAGTTCAGACATTGATGGCTTGTTAGAGAGGTGACCAAACTCAATTCCTTTTCACCTCATGTGGTAACATGAACACATGAAATCACCTCCAATTTTACTATAACAATAAGAAATTGTCCAGCATTTATCTACATAAGAAATTAGTTCAAATTGTAGTAATAATCTTGAGATCACCTTTTAGTAACATAGTCTCTCACAGTATTATTGACTCATCCTTGATTCACCATTTGTTGGGTGAATCCTTTGATCCATTTTTCCAAAAGAGGAAAGGAATTTCACTACTACCGTTGCTATTGCTATTTTCTTATTCTTCATGTGGTCCGTCATCACTAATTGTGAAAATGCTGCCTTCTGACTTAGTAAATCTGTCTTAACCAGTGGTACTGTGTTCTAATGGAACATGACTCCTAGACAAGAGAGTGTAAAAATTTGGGGCAAATCCTGGAACAAAGGTGGGGTGGGGGTGGATAAACCTAGAGATGCTTTCATGAATCACCCCCAAAGGAATAATAACTTTAGCAAAAATGAAAAACTCAGACATTAAAACAATTTGTTAGACATTTACCATTTTATAGAAATGAGAATTATTAGGGAGTTTAACCAAAGGACATTATTAATGAATGTCATAGGGCCTGGAGAGAGGCAGGTAAGAGACAGATGGCATTAAGGAGACAGCTAACTCACCTAGGAGGGTTCACAAGTGGGTTCTGCAGCTGAAGTCTTAGAAGAGCAGAGGCCAGCAACATCCTGAAAACCAAATAGGCACATCAAAGGTGACTGTTCTTCCAAATGTATAAATACCAATTTGCATCCTTTCCTCTTACAGGTACTGCAATATTTTACCTGGTAAACACCTGTCAGTATAATTGGCAGGGGTTATTAAAAGATCTTGTCATTTCATTAGCCATTAAGACAGCTAACAATAAATCCCAGTATCTTAACAGTTGTTTGGGTTTTTTGCTTTGTTTTTTGTTCTGTTTTTGTTTTTATTTCACTGAAACTGTTTCAGGTCATGAAAAAATTCTACCAAAATCTTCCAAATCTTCAGGCCTCCTGGGGTGTTCAGTTCAGAAAAATCAAGTCACAACAAATGTCTTCTTTCTTATACAGCTTTCTATTGTCAGATCAGGGAGCTGGAAAAGGTCATGCATCGAGAAGAAGGTGAAAATTGGGGAAGTAGATAAATATTTTTTCTAATTCAGGGCTGGTGAAATTAATGTAATACTGGCTTCAATGGGCAGTTTCAATCGCTCTTGTACCTGTCCTCAGAGATATGACACAAGCGGAAACTGAGCTTCTTGAAAATAAAGAACATAGACGTTTGATTTTTGTCAGTGCTTCTTGGAAAGAATTCAGAAGTGCCTCTTCAACCAATAGTAGGTAGGTTTCTAGAAATCTCTGCATTGGGGAATTCATAGTAAGGACAGAGTACAACCTATATATAGAAATGAAACTTGTTGCTAATGGGTGTGCTATCTAAGGACCAGTTACACGGAAATGTCATTTTGTTTGGTCACTAAGGAGCTGTAAAACAATGAGGTTTGTTTGTAAAATAACAGTAACAATACTAGATGATACTTACATATTTAAGTTCCACACAGTGTTCTAAATACATTTAATTTAATCTAAATACATTTAATTTAATCTTCCTAATCACCCAGTGAGGTAAGTACTATAATTATCATCATTTTACAGGATAAACTTAGAAACAAAAGTTCAACAACTTGCCCACGGTCTCACATCTAATAAGTGGTGACACAGGCAGCCTGGCTCCAGAGCCCAGGCTCTTACACAATAAACTCTATCAGATTTTTATATATAAACAATGGTATATACTTTTGAATATAAGGAACACATATTATTAATAATGGAACATAAGGAACACATATTATTAAAAATTTGAGAACGTGAGAAATGGAAGAAAAGAAATGGAAGAATAGTGCTACTAACCTCACATAATTGGACTTTATACTTTCTTTTTTTCAATAATTCCTCGTTGTTTCCTTTCCATCTTGTCTTTTGTATGGACTATGTTTTGTTTACTTTTATCTTCCATGATTATTTATAAAACAGATATTCTGTTTCTCATTCAACTCGTACCTATATTAAATTGTTCACAATTAACCTTAAGTGCATTCTTACCTAATGATTTAAAAAGAAAAGCAAAACTTCTAATGCTTTTTTAGTTTTCTCCATGTTCTCTTTTCACATTGTGATCGTAAGTTAGACTCTTTATTAAAAATTTTAAAACCTCCTTTTCAGGATTATTTTATTGAAAACATTGTTTCTTTAGTAAAAAAAAAAATTCTAGCCATCAGCATCAAGTCTTAATTCACTTCAATGTTCACTATACTTTATTCATTTATTACTTTGTATTTACCTTCTATGCTAAATTAGCACTAATCTTTTTCCCTGAAATTTCCTATTCTTGAATTTTTGTACTGTCTCACCTCTTAGTGATCTGGAAGCTATCTCTTTGCAATTTTTACAGAAAATAATCTGACACCTTGCAGATTTAAAAATGTTCTTCTGTTGTTTATACATATAAGCCAATAATTGGGTAGGCATAAAACTTGCAGAATCAAACTTGTTTCTCTTAAAATTGTGTAGAAATTGAACTATGGTCTTAAAAAAGTTCTTGTTCTATATTAGAAATATGAAGGCAATCTACAAGAGCACATATATGTTTTCCTAGATACTTGCAGGAATTTTGTTTGTCTTAGAAATTTAAAAATTTACCAGCCTATGACCAGACATTTATCTCTATTCCTTAGTTTTGCCCAAAAGAAACCTTACAGTGTCACTGTGGCTTTTACATGTAGAAAGTCTTCTTCTGGTACGACTTTGATTTTTACTTCTGATCCACCTGCTCTATTTTCAGGTGGATCATTTGACTCATAAATTTTATTTTATTCATAAATAAATGAATTATTTTCATTATTTTGTTCATAAATTCAAGAAATAGTTATCTAACACTAACAGTATATACTGTGTTAAGCACTCTGTTGGGGTAGGATTACAATAAGATGTTTACTGTTCTCAAGGAGCTTACAATCTAAGCTAGAACTCCATAACTTGCCCATTTTCCTCTTATCCTTTTAACTTTTATTCATTTTCTTTGGATAGTTAGACTAGTTATGAGGCTTATCTTCTGTATCCCTCATTTCTACTTCTGCAAAACAGAAATTTCACTTACTGAATTTTTTATTCAGTCACAATCTATTCTTATTTTTACCTGTTCTTGTTAAATTAAAAACAAAAGAGTCTGTCCTGCTATATTGTTATAATTGCATTCCTAAGACACCTCATATTATCAAAAGGTTATTACAAAAAACAATTATTTCAAGGAGAAAAGGGGCTAGGGGCTAAACAGTTTGAAATGCACAATAATAAAATAATGTTTACTACAGTAATTTTAATAAGTGTGTTTTTAAATCTGTTTTTAACTCAAATTACAACTAATAAATTTTTATTTCAAAATCAATAAATATAGTTCTCAACATTACTGACCAAGTAATGTTAGACTTACAATGTAAAGTAAGACCACATTTTAGACAACGAGTTCTTAGGACCATGAAATAAATTATATTACAGTTTGTAACTGTCTAAGGTAAGGAAAGGACTACAACACCAACTGAGCAGCCAGCCATTCAAACAAATCTATTCCAATTATTTTTATGGAATAATTTTGCTTCCACATGTATAACTCTAGTTCTAGACAGGCCATCATGTTAAAATTAACAATAGCCAGTAAAATGCAAACGATATATCTTAATTTATCAGTGGTGTTATCTCCAATTCCATCTACAGAGGAAAAGCTCCCATGCCTTCAATGTACTTCCATGAAATTCCCCTTTCCTTATAAGCTTACGGAGCCAGCTTCTAGCACTTACCAAGAAAGCAAAGGAGAGAACAAAAAAGGAACAAAGGAGAACATTTTGTGATGCTTATATATTTCAAGTCATTGGTGCACAAGGCCCAAGAAGCCATCAAAGGGAAGTCTTATGTTTGACCACTAAAATGCAGTAATGCAATTCTGCCCAGGAGTAACTTTTACTCTGCTATAGCATAGGAAACTCCCAAGGTATGTCAGGGCCAGCAACACTGAAGGCCACAGAAACATGTTACGGTATGAATGTGACAAAGTAGACTCTTCATTCCTTCCAATATCTGGAATATGCTTATTTCGCATATTTTTACTGTTGATGCATAAAATTCTTCTACAGACGGTTTTAAAGCCTTTAAAAAAGTAATTCGGTGGAAGAGTGTATTCATATATTGCAGCTCATTCAGTGTCTTTGCAGAAGTCCCCCAAATTGGAATCTTAACATATGCATATTGGGATGAAAGAAAAAACCCAGCTTAAAAACAGTTTTGTTAAATGTCTGTTTTTCTAATTCAATGAATGGTTTAAAAAATTAACTTCATTGTTTTTTAATTTACCATCTGTTAACTCAATAAATATGAGTTCTTAAAGTTAACCTAATTGTCTTGAAATTTGCTGTTTTTGAAGCTGATTAAAGTTATTTAAATTAATTTTATTGTATATTCAGACTAGAACAAGGCATGTCTGCATTTGGATAGATCTTGGCTAATAATTCACAAATAAATTTGCCCATTTAAAAAATGGACTAATTTTGTTTATGGTCCTTAATATATATCAGTCAACTTGCAGAAATGCAGAGATGCTGAGGTTAGATAACCAAAGATATAGTACATCAATACATCAAAATTTGTAGCCATTAAAAACTGACCAAGTACAAAATTTTCATCAACTCTGTCTCTTGTCTAATAAAGAGGAAACGTGGAGTTAATATCAACTAGAATGCAATTTCTTTTCACCCTACATTCTCATAGATGAAAGGAACTGCTGTGTTCTTTAAACATTGTCCTTCCTCTGGTCAGTTTATTGGATTAAGGGCGGTCATGGACCCAAGTGGACCGATCAGACTCTTCCTTGAGAATTGTGAAAGACAGAAAGATGGTCCTGTCTCTGGATGGCTCCACTGGAACATCCATGGCATGAGAACAACCTGCAACCATGTTCTGCTACGTAACTGAGGAGAGGAGCAGCTGGACAGTCATAAGGAAGAAAGCCAAAGAAGAGAGATGGAGAAAGAAGATGGACTGGGTTCCCTCTAGCACTTCAGGACTTCTGTTCTGGGAGGCCGCACTGCACCCCTGACTTTGGATTCCATGAAAAGCCCCAGTCTGCTTTTCCTTTTTTGCTTGAGCTCAGAGTCAGCTTCAATCACTTACAAGTCAAAACGACTTGAACTAATGCACAAGAGAGGAAATCCTCCTGATGGCAATGACTGTTTGATCATGGATTCCCAGGCTTTATTCCTCCCCCTCTTTCCTTTAGATGAGGAGAAACTTTTTATTTTAACATGTAATTTATCTATTTTTTTCTTTTATGATTATTGATTTTTTTTGGCTTCTCTAAGAAACCTTTGTCTATCTCCAACTTATGTTTTAAAACATAAAGCTCTACAAGCTTTAGGGCTTTAGCTTCTACATTTATAGCTATAATCTGTTGCCAATGAATTGTTGTGTATGATGTGAGGGAGGGATCAAGGGCTTTTTGTTTGTTTGTTTTCTCTATGGATGTCTAGTCATTCTAGCACCATGTGTTGAAAATACTTTCTTTGGTACATTGGGTTGCTTTGGAGGAGATGAAAATGGGGAGGGAGGGCATGGAGAGGCCATCTCAAACTAAACTAATGACTTAATAGTAAAATGAAGAGGTAGACATTTTATTTTGCTAATCTTATTAATGAGTTTAACAAAACGTAGTAGCCTCTTCATTTAACAAAAGAATGGGCTGACAGTCCATTTATTAGAAGTCACTTTTTCCATGAACTTGGACATAATGCACCTAAAACATAACTGATGACCAATAGTTAACTCAGTTTTCTGTTCTATGCTGTTGCCAGCTTAACCCTTTACACTGTCTGTATAATGTGCATCCATTCGTGTTCCAGACATTAACTGAGATTTAGACTAGGACTGTATCCATTAGATGGAACAGACTACATTTGCCCAAGAATATTAAATAAAACCAAACTGAAAACCAATTCAAAGTAGGATATAACTGTTGGCCCTGCTTGTTTGTCTGTCCTACTTTTTTGCACCAGAAGGGGAGCTTTTATTGTCCTTTCATTTGCGTAAGCCAACTTCCAAGTTATCTCAGGAAGATCTTAGAATAACAATATTATTGTGTTTGAGATGACCCCAAAGTGTGAATGATTCTCAAAATCCATTGATTCGCAACGTGCAAGTCACAGGTGAGCTGCATATAAATCATCTTCATGGTGCACATAGAAAGTGCTTAATATAGGCCAAGAACGCTGGGGTAAATGGTTGAGGCAACTGGCTCAGGGACTCTGACCATCATAAGCCCTTCCCAGGCGCTGTCGGGTCACCTGAAAGGTTGAAGGCCTCAATATCTTGGTACACTGGTCATCCGTTTGTAACAGAGCAGTTGGCTTATTCTCATCTAAGTACTTCTAGGAAATGTACAGTAGTGGATGGAAATCTACAGTTTTGGCCAATAAGCATCCACTTTCCCTATTTCTGGGAAATTATCCCCAATGTGTCTTGGAGAACTCCCAGACTACCTGATTTGGGTAGTGTGGCTAACACTCTCAAATCCAAGATGGGCATGTGACCCAAGGCTGGTGAGTTAAAGAACTGCAGCCCCTGACCAGGGTGAGGTCTGGGTACAGGATGCAATTTGATCCAGTCACAACCAGGTGTAATTTCTGGAAACTTTGAGAAAGAGGAACGCTCTTTGTGCTGGGGTTTCTACGTCAGAAGAATGGAAGCCTGGAGGGAGTAGCTTACTCTAGTAAAGGGACAACCAGCCTGAGGATAAAGTGAAAACAGAAGAAAAGAGGACCAAGAGAGAGATGGTGACATTATTTGAGCAGCTAGATTTAATTATGCCTAAAGCAGTCCTTACACTGTATTTTCCAATTTATGTGAGTATGTGTGAGAATATGTATGTAGCAGGGAGAATAAGCAATGAAACAAACTTTCCTTTTTGAGTTGGATTTCTGCCCCTTAACAGCCCAAGTTTCTCAAATCAATGTGGATTGCTGGATCGCAGCGTATTTTTTCTACCGAATCTGAATTTATAGATTTGGAGCCAAGGAATCTGCATTTTAAATAAGCATTCTATTTAATTCCGAAACACACTAAAGTTTGAGATCTACTGTTCCAATTTGATGGGTTAGGAAACTGAGACTAATAAAGACTAGGTGTCTTTCCCAAGATCATTCAACAACATATATTTATTCTAGGTGGGTGGGAAGACATAACAAACTAGCTGATTAGTTACAGAATCAAAACTAGAATTCAGTTACGCTCTTGTCTTCCTGGTGACTTTGATCTTCCCAAGCTTCTGCTCTAATACCTTTCTTCCCTATTCCAACATATTTTTCACCTAAAATAGGAACATTGGGTAGCATTCACAGTATATCAAAATAGGAGGTACTTTAACAATCTCAGGTCAGTGTTACTAGTGTGGATGGTCTGGAATTTGGAAACATTTCCACCAAAGCGAAGGAGGAGAAGAGGCAGCAGAACTAAGCAAATGCTGTCTCCAGGCAGTCCTCCCCCCTCCCCTTCCAAGTCTCAAAGATTCCTGTTTTTGTTAAAAATGCATGCAAGGGGACTTCCCTGTTGGCGTAGTGGTTAGGAATCCGCCTGCCAATGCAGGGGACACGGGTTCGAGCCCTGGTCCGGGAAGATCCCACATGCCTCAGAACAACTAAGCCCGTGCGCCACAACTACCGAGCCTGCGCTCTAGAGCCCGCGAGCCGCAACTACTGAGCCCGCGAGCCACAACTACTGAGCCCGTGCGCCTACAGCCCGTGCTCCGCAACAAGAGAAGCCACCGCAATGAGAAGCCAGCACACCTCAGCGAAGAGCAGCCCTCCCACTCGCTGCAACTAGAGAAAGCCCACGCACAGCAACGAAGACCCAACGCAGCTAAAAATAAATAAATTTATTAAAAAAAAAACCAAAACGTTGCATTCAATTCTAGTGTATGTATAACTGTTTTAATAGGAAAAGAATTTCTTCCAACATCTTTAAGTAAAAAAATAAGTACTCCAGAAATAGAGGCCATCATTATTCTCTGGCTTTGTGTGTCCCTGGCACAGCAGCAAATCACCCAGGAGGGACTTGCTTCTACCCCACTTACATTCCAGTCAATTCATTTTCTATTCTTGTTTAGATCCCAGGATTTCTTTTCTACTAGAATCATAATGACAGCAACAACATTAACAAAAGAAGCCATTGTTAGCCTTTATTGAGTACTAGCTGTTTTGAAACCCTGGGCATTTACTCTCTAGAGGAGGTGGGTACAATTATTATCCCCATCATAAGGATGAGGAAGTTGAGGCAGAAAATTAGGAAATTTGTTCAAGGTCAAACAAGCAGCTGAACCAGGATTAGAATCCAGGCAGTCAGACGCCCAAGGCTGCTTTGCCTATATCTGTTAATTTACTCTGAAATTCATGTAAAATATTATGATATGCTCATGCTGCTCCTTTGTCTTCAAAACTCATGGAACATATAAAACGGGTGAACTTTATTGTATAGAAATTATACCTCAAGAAAGCTGAGTAAAAAAATGACAATTTGTAGAGCGAGCTGTTGAGAATTTAAAGATTTGATTGCCCGGTGAATTGAGTGGCTTTAAGAATCTGGATGTGCCCATGGGAACAGAACCTACAAGAAACCAATCACATACCTTATGAGAGAATATCTAGCGTTTCTAAAGTTATACAGGCGTTTATGGGAGAGTGTGGGGTGTTCTTGCAGACTGCTGACTGTGGAATGGCAGGCAAGTATGGTTTCAAAGCAGGAAAGGAGCTGGGAAAAAGGAGGGTTTGGTGTCCTCAAGTTTTTTAATTGAAAAATTAACATCATTGAGACGGTCTTGGGCACATGGATATAGGACAGACTGAGTTATAATATACTCTGAAGGACAGTAATAAAGAATTTGGCTTTCACTAGAAACATACATAAGCTATACAAATGGGCCTCTGTAGTTCCACAGAGCCTGAGGATAGTTTTAGGGCCCAGTACAAAATCCAACTGTTTAGATGGCATTCCTCAATAAGGTGGAAAGATCAGGAAGTTTAGTCCCAGACAACACATATTCTGATGCCTGCTGATCTTTGTGTCCCGCACTGAATGATTTATGCATTTTAAAAATCCAATAATATGTATCAGAGAATGACACAGAAAAATTACATCTGATCAAGAAAAGATCATTGTGCATCCACGTTGCTGCAAGTGGCATTATTTCGTTCTTTTTTATGGCTGAGTAATATTCTATTGTATATATGTGCCACATCTTCTTTATCCATTCATCTGCCAATGGAAATTAAGTGAAGTAAGTCAGACAGAGAAAGACATATCTTATGATGTCACTCATATGTGGAATCTAATTTTAAAAAATTGTATAAATGAACTTATGTACAAAACAGAAACAGACTCACAGATTTTGAAAACAAATGTATGGTTACCAAAGGGGGAATGTGGCAGGGAGGGATAAATTAGGAGCTTGGGATTAATGTATACACACTACTATATACAAAATAGATGAACAACAAGGGCCTACTGCATAGCACAGGGAGCTCTACTCAGTATTCTGTAATAACCTATATGGGAAACGAATCTGAAAAAGAATGAGTATATGTATAACTGAATCACTATGCTGTACACCTGAAATTAACACAACATTGTAAATCAACTATACTCCAATAAACTTTTCAAAAAGTCATTAAAAAAAAGGACTGTTTTGCTCTTGAAAAATAAACAGTCTAGCAAAGGAAGTGTATAACATAAGGAGTACTCAAAATATGTGCCCCCCTTCTAAAACTTCAGTTTTCTTCTCTTTCATTTATTAGCTCTGCAAATATTTATTGGGTACCCCCTATATACGTGGGAAGTTGTGTCCTATAAAATGGGCAGTGTTATAGAGGGCTTTGCATCATCGCTCAGATGGTTATGCGGTATCAACTAGACCCTCCCGGCTCCAGCCTTTTCCTATCCACTCTGCCACCAGAGTGACCTTTCTAAAGAGATCTGATGGTGTTACCCCATCCTTACAAGCTTTAATGACTCCCTATCTCATGAAGTAGGAAACAGGCGACTGACTGGGGGTCCTTAAGCTGATTTTGACCTGTAGACGTTTTCCCTCCACATGGGTTCTTTAAAATGTGGATAAGTCCTCAACATTTAAGATTGCAATTTTTCATAGCAATCTGAATCAGTAGCTTCTCTTTAAAAGCTGGAAGATCTGACACTTGGTATGATTGGCCTTCACCATTCCACTTAGGCAGAGAATCTCTCTCCTGCTTGCCATTGTCGCTACCAATGCTTATGGTCTTCAACTCCGTCTGCTTTGCTCATTTACGTTCGTGCTTGGACCAAGGTAATGTAAGAGTTTGCAATCCCTTGATGCCTAAACTCTATAGAGTATGTCTTCAAGGTCCTTCACAATTTGAAGCTCTTGGGTTTCATCCTTTGCAAAGACCCCATGTTCCAGCCACACTGAATTCCCTGTAGTCCCCTAAATGACAAGCTTTGTCATCCTCAGTGCCCTGACTCCTGCTGGACTCTGCTTGAAATATCTTCCCTCCATCTTCCTTTTTTGCCTAAAGGAATCTCATATATCCTCAAGACTTAGTTCAACTCCTCTATGGAACTTTCCTCAATCCTGCCGGAGAGTTATTTGCTTCTACCCAAGTGTTCCCATAGCACTTTGTGCCTCTACTAGCATTGCAATTCTAATAGAATTCAAAATTCAAAATTCTTTCTGCATCTATCCAATTGGAAAATGTATTTCTTGAAAAGGAGGACTCTACCCACCTCTATATCCCCAACCCTTAACAGGGTGCCTGGCATCTAGTAGGTACACGATGAATGGTTACTGAATGAACAAAAATATGGATGAATGAATGAATGAATGAATGCATGAATGAATACTTCCAAGAGAATTTTTGTGTGTGTGTCACAAGATTGTGACATTTAAAATAAGGGAAGTAATGACTCGAGACCAAATTTCAAAGTTTGATAATGATCATGACATCTTCTGATAACAGTTCTTAAAAGTTCCTGTTCATTGTACCCTTTCCAGGAAAACAAGGCTTGAGAAAATACAGTGTATATAATATTAATAAATGGATAAAGAGTGACTTAAAACTGATAGGGTGCCACATTTTGGTGGGGGAGGGGTGGGTTATAGGGCTGCATTCAGAGAGTGGATGGTGAAAGAAACCACAGCATGTCTCCCTTTAAGCTGGTGGACTCTCTGGCAGCGTTTACCCTGAGGAGGGGAACATTTGGGCCACAAAGTGGCAGGAAGAAATCAGTTAGCTGGAGGCGATCATGTGGACACAAGTCACCATGAATATATCAGTTTTTAGAGCTGTGTACCATAGTTCTCCACTTTGGGGCACAAGGTAGGCTGCTCTGTTGGGCCTTGTTGTGATGATTCCATGGAGCCATGTCATCACTCTTGGACAATGAGTTGTGTGTCCAAATGATGTGTGTCACTTCTGGCCGCAGCACTTAAATACCAGTACGAGACTCTCCAGAGTGATCTTTATTTTTACCATAGCAACATGAAACATTCAAGGTGGCAACTGTTCCATCTGCCTGCGACCCTAAATGAGGAGACGTGGAACAGACCAGTAGACCTGCAGTGGACTCATCGCATAACCAAGAAGACAACCTTTGCCATTATAGGTCACTAAAAATTGGAATTGTTTGTTACTCTGGCATAACATAGCCTATCCTGACAAATACAATAGATTTGCTCTGTTTTGCAGCAGGTGGCAGAACTAATGGCTGGAAGTATTAGGAAGACCGATTCTGTGCAATTTAAGACAAAGATGTCATAAAGTGTACAAACACAGAACTACTTAGGATGTTATTCATTCACACAGTGTACACTGAACTCTACTCTGTGATAAGTATTCTTTAGATAAAATCCTTGCCTCTATGGAGGTAAGTGGTGAGTTTCCCTTCACTCAAGATGTTTGTATTGATGGTCCCTAAAGTTTTCACTCAACAAATCAACTTTAAAAATGCCTTCCAACCTGGAACTTCAGGATGTCTATTTCCTCCAGTTTAAAAAGGAAAAAAAAAAAACTATTTAAAAAAAATATTCCTTTGACTCAAACCATTTACTGATCTGCTGAGTTGTCTTTTCACATTATAATGTCATTTTCCCAGCAAGTAAGTGCCTTGCAGGCCAAGACTGTTTTATTCTTCCTTTGCATCTTTCTCATACTATTTAGTAGGTAATATTTTACTGTCTGTTCTCCTAGGAAGATAATGAGCTTTTGACACTAGCTATTATTATTGACCAATTGATAGGCTTCAGATTTAGTTGTCTTTCAACCATTTAAATTAGGTTTGGACTTGTTAAAAAAAAAACTAGCAGCACAAACGTATTACCCTAATAACTTTCAGGCAAGATGATTTTTCCTTCTGAAAAAAAGCCTTAGCCCTATACCATTGAATTTGTGGCCAATTACAATATTTCATTAACTTATTAATCCAGTAAGTATTTAATGTATTCCTACTATGTGCCAGGGGACAGGGTTTACATTGCGTTTACCAAGATATGTTATTTCATGCACTGTACCCATCATTACATCATTCTACATTATAACAGTGACTATGAGTTCTCTGTATAAGACTATTTCCCCAGGGGAAAGCAAATTCAAAAGGTTGGGGCAAAATGTTCCCTTGGTTTAATGCAGAGGACCATATCACACCTTAAATTCTGGGGGCTTGGTTGATAATTTGGAGGAGTAGATGAGTACGTAAGAGTGTGTAAGGGAGGAGAAACAATCCTTTTTTTATATTTCGATTTCTGCTAAGCTTCAGTTCAGGCTTTCAGAATTGGAGAATCAGCTTCCTGCTTCAAGAAATTGCTAATAAGGGTAATTAAAGACCGAGAATTTATTCTTTCCATTCCAAACCTGATGTCATTCCCAGATGGAGATATTGGTACTAGTTAGGCAATTCAGCATTTTGGTAAATGAAGGCAGGAGGATTTGGTGTCTCTTGGACCCTGTGGAGACAGAAAGTGGTCCAGAAAGGAAAACTTGGGTTTTATTTTGTTTTGCCCATTGCAATCATTTATACCTTTTTGCTTTAGAACCAGAAGCTGAGGTGGGCACCTGTGTCTTAAAAAAAAACGAGGGGCTAGTTCTCTTAAAGAACGCTAATTCATAAACTTTCTACATTCTTATGTCTTTAGAATTGTCAACTCTGCATAAAATGACAATCAACTGAAAAAGATGGATAAATTCCAGTGAATTCAATACCCATTGATAGAAAAGAACAGGCATATCAGAAACCAGTGTGAATACAGGCAGTATTATCCTTTATTTAGAAAAACCACACAAAAATACAGCACAGTTGATGTACCGTCACCAGGACTTGAAAGCAGAATCAACCACTGTGTAAAAGGTAAAATAAGAGGGCACAGATATCAGGATTTTCCCAGCGTGCTTTATTCATAGACATCTGACAGAAGAGGACCTAACAGAGCTTTGAGGAAAAACTGAATTCTCAGCCCACTGCCACTTTCCAGGAACTTCACTGCAAAACAGTGCTCTGCGCTGGCGGGATGGAGATCTTAGCAATCTTCGTCCTGCTCCCATAGTTTCCTGCTCTCTAAATACAATTATTTATGGGGTCTTAATAAGAGAACGAGCCTTGTGTGAAAGGAACTCAAAGTGCAGCTTCTAAAAATACACCGAGGCGCCTCTACCGTCCTTATTGTTACAAACTGACGTTTTGCAGTTCGAGCTTAACGACTACACACACACATACACACACACACACACACACACACACACACACACACACACACGAAGAGAGAAAGTAAACACTGTGTTTTTTCTTTCTGCGATTCTCTTAACTTTGAGTAAACAGTAGTCATTTTCTATTGTCATACTCAGTGCGCATTTCCCAAAGACAACACAACACAAAAGACCTGTTAGCTCCCTTAGAGCTGGGGGTAAGAACGGCAGGAAAAGAAAGCAAAGTTGACCGAGTTCCAGTTTCTCCTTAGCCTGGGTCCTGAATCTCCAGTCACCTAGATCTTGCAGAGGTGTTTGGAGTTTCACTCCCCTTTTGGAAAGGTTTCCTCGCCCCTTCTCCTCTCCGAGTCCGCTGTCATTTAATCCTCACTTGCCCTTTTTGCTTCCCGCTTTTTGGAGAAATTGGACCTCAGTTTAGGCGTCTTTTGCCAATGGGTTGAAAAGAAGTACAGCTGCCGACGGGAGGATATTAAATAAATGAGCAGGGGCGCGGCATGGGGAGGTCTGCAAGAGGGTCCCCTCCTCCTCTTTCCGCCACGTGCTCCGCAGTTGGGGTGCAGCGCTCCTGGATGGGGTGCTGAGCGGGGCGAGGGTGGGGTGAAGAGAGGTGCACCGAGCAGGTTGGAAGGGAAGGAGGCCCTCTAGGAAAGATCGTCTCGACCGAACACTGACGAGAGAAAAAAGCTGGCCCACATGCCCCTAGTGGGGAGCGATCCACCCCACGGAGGCTGGCTTGGGGCGGGGGGGGGGGGTGCGTCGGGGCCTCTCACCTGACTTCCTCCTCCGCTGGCACACAGCTACAATCATCCCCTTCCCGCTCCCCACCCCCCCCAGCCAAAAAAAAAAGCCCAGCCAAACAACGAACAACAAGAGGAAGCCGCAGGCGGCTGGAGGAGGGGTGCGCGCGCTGGGGGCCCGGGAGAGGTGAGGGGGGGTGGTTGGCGGGCGTCAAGAACCGCGCCGCGCACAGCCAAGCGCTCCCCCAGGCGCCCACACTTACCCTCGCGGCCGAGGGTCCGGTCTCCGGCGCCGATCGTAGCGCGCGCCCCTCGTCCGCCCGCGCCCCTCCGGCCCGCTGCCCCCCACACCCGGGCCGGCGCGCTGGGAGGGAGCCTGGGAGCGGCGGCGGCGGCGGCGGCGGCGACTCGGGCTCGGCTCGGCTCGGGCTCCAGCGCGCCCAGTGTCGCCGGCGGTCGCCGAGGCTCCACCGCCAGGGGGAGAAGCCGGGGTGGGTGCTGGGGAGGCGGGCCGGGCCCTCGCCGCCCCGCCGGCCAGCCCGCGCCGCACACGCTCCTCGGCGGCGGCGGGCGGCGGCGGCGGCTACGCGGGGTCCGCTGAGCCCCCGGGCGCCGCGTGCCCGGCCCGAGATCTGTGGCTGGATGCGCGCCCGGGTTGCTGCGGGCTCCCGCGGGGGGCGCCCCGGCCGCCCCGGTGCGCCTCCAGACTGCGGGCGCCGAGACCGCCTAGCAGAGAGCGACTCCCGCCGGCCCCTTCCCCCTCCCGCCCCCGCCGCCGCCCCCTCCCTCCCCCCGTTAACATCTCCTCCCTCCCCCCCCTTCCTTCCCTCGGCCCCGCGCGCTCGCTAGCTCGCTCCTCGCCTCTCTCTCCCCTTTAAACGCCCACTTCGGATGGGAAAAGAAGACAACTTAAAGTCAAGTTGCAATTAACTTCCGCGGCAGCCGCAGCTCCGGCGGCGGCGGCACCAGAGGCAGAAGCCGCCGCCTCGGAAGTCCGACGCCGCCGCGCCCGCCCGGGAAGCTGCGCCTGGTCTCGGGCCGTGCTCGACAGCCACCGCCGCCCCCAACGCCCATGCCTGAGTGAGTTCTGCTCCTTTGCCTCTCTCTCTCTCTTTTTTCTTTTTGGCCCCTACTCTTAACCTTTTATCTCTGTCTTTCTTTTTTCGGAGTCGATCTAAACTTCACCGTAGCGCCCACCCACCCGCGGTGCCCGTCGTTGGGGCGACTCGGCTCCTCTCTCGTGGGCGCCCGGGGACAGGGGTCTTCCGAGCTCCTTCTCTCGCGCGCGGCCGGATCCGGAGGGGTGGCCAGGAGAGTGAGGGAGAGCACCCGGGACGGGGGACTTGAAGATGCCATTCGTTCTTTCTCGGGGTGTGGACACCCTCACACACACCTGCCCGACAGACCCTGGCTGAACAAACTCCTTCAGGTCATCGGTAGAACCCCTTTGGGAAGAGAAAAGGGGGATCGAAAAGACCGAAGGAAGCACACGGGGAAAGGGAGACCCTCTCCGTGCGCCCCGGGGCCGGGCGGAGTAGGCTGGGGAGTGGAAACGTTCCCCCGCCGGATCGCAAGTTAAGCTCAGCATCCTTCCCCGGTCCATCTGCGCCTTCCTCCGCCCCCCGCCGGCGCGGCTGGTTGGGAGCAGTGGCGGAGAGAGGGGCCTGGGAAGTTTGTGGCAACTCCTCCATCCCGGGAGCCACTCGGGCCCCGGGGTGTTCAAGTTGGAGCCGGGAGTTTGAAAGGGGCGGCAGTCCGCGTTTCGAGCCCTCGCCGGTTGTAGTGAGGTCGGTCCTGAAGGCGCTGCTGGAGGGAATGTGGGTTTGGAGTTGGGCTGGAGGCCGGAAGAGGTGCTGCCCTCTTTGCAGGGACAGAGACATCACAGGTGCGGCCTCGGGGTCCGCGCCGTGTCTCCCTCCTGCGGCCCCGACCCGAGCGTGGCGGCCTTCTCTGAGCGCTCCACTACCGAGGCTCCCGAGGCGGCAGAGCGTGGGTTTGGACCACCACGATGAGAAGGACAAAGCAGGCGGGTGGCAGGTCCGGGGAGTGACAGGCGCGTACCGGGGAAATCCACCGAGCTGGACTCTTGGGGGCGACCCCAGAAGACGGAGAAGGGCTTAGGGCTCTTGCTGGAGATTTTGGCCCTGACCTTAATTAGAGCGTAGCAAATTTCACTTACAAGCGTCAACCACCGGATCGCGTCTCAAAAGTGCCCTGGTTGGCAGCTTGGACCTCTGCGCCTTTCCTGGGCGAACTTTCTCAGCAGCATTCCGGATTTCCAGGCAAATGCTGTTAAGACTTGGACTCCACATGGTTGTAAAGAGACAGAAAAGCTAAAGACGTCCTGTTCTCAGGAGAGAACCTTTCTGCCCCGACTGGCTGGGGGTCCATCCTGGGAGGCCAGGGGACCTGAGTTTCCCAAGAGGACAGAAGAGGGGGTAAGAATGAGTAAAATGCGACTTGCTGGGTGTCAGGATTTGTCCTAAGCAGTCCCTGAAATCTACAGTGTTTGTACTGCTGACAGAGTAACTCATCCCGCTGAAACTTTCTTGAAATTTACACCCAATCTAAAGTGGATTTTTCTGAGATGTCAGGAATTAAGATTTATTCTGTCGTCAAAAGTAGCTGGGGGGGGGGGGAAACTAAGACTGGAGAAAGCCAAGGTTGAGGTGTTTGCTCTAAAGACCTTTACTCTGCTGTGTGGTACTCGTGCTATGATTTAGCAGCGGTCCTTCATTTCTATTGCATATTATTTTAGTAGAACAGTAGTACATTCGTATACCGCCTGCTCCAGTCTGCTGGCAAACATTAGCATTCAGGCTTACATTTTTGACAAATGTGCAGACAGGAATAGCATGAATAGGCATCTTAAATATTAACAACCTAAGCATCTGTTGTGAAACAATTTTAATATATTTACTCTGTTTTTCTCACATTGTTAGAAAAGGTTATAATAAGCGCATAATCTCAACTTTAGTTAGCAGGAGTAACTGGCTGTATCTTTCACTACCTCTCCAAGTGTTTAACACAATCACCAGACATAAATACTTTAACTAACTCGGTTAGGCACATTATTAAATACACTTTAGACAATGTGTATTCTATATAAAATGTAACAGTAGCAAAATATGTATCCTATTTGTGCACATTTTAAATGACTATACATTTTATAAATATACCGGGCATGTTTATTCTTCATCTCCATTTGACACTTATTACTTCATATTTTTCCTAATGGAAACAATATTTTAAATGTAGAGTCGTTCAGTCATATGTAACACATAATATGTAAACAGTAGCTATAAAATACAAAGCATTGTTAAATTTGAGTATGGCTGCATGTAACAAGATTATACAAGAGAAATAAGAATCACTGCCCAATTTTATATTCCTTTCTAAATAATGAATACAAATGATGGATGAAAAAAGAACAAATAGGGATTTCCTTCCTAAAGTACTAGTGCCCTAAAATGTGGGGGGTGTGGGTATGGGGGGACAAGGCGGGGGGGGAATGAAGGGAGGAAGCAGAAAAAAAAAATATCAGCAGAGAAAGAAGACTTAAAGAACTTCCAAAAGTCTGAATAGTTATTTCCAGAATCAATGCATTCTTCATTTTCCCACAAGCTGAAATATGTAATAAATAATAGTTCTTTGTATGTAAAAGTATTCCAAAGGAATGCCTTTTGTTCAGTTGTTGTAATAAATTAATATATTCTTTGGTTGATAATCTACAAAAGGAGTTCTTTTGTCTCTCAGCATCTTAAACAAGAACAACAACAAAATGAATAATGGTTTATTTCTGCAAAGAAGTCTGTTGCCAAGCTATATGAACCTGCGATTGAATAAGATGATGTGCTAAATGATGGTTAGGCAAGTCTGCATTAAATTAGCAAAGACTGAAATATCTGGGAGAGATTTTCAATGATTTTTTTCATGTGACAGGTTGCGGATTGTAAATTAGGCCTAAAAGGTCAGGTGACAGGCACCTGTTCCTCATTATTGTTAAAACCTTTTGGTTACAAACACTGTTAAGCTAAATACAACATGGATATACAGCAGGGACTCTATAAAGCACTCTGGTGGGTTTTCATCTGCTCTGTAAATTTCCAAAAGGGCCATACACAGATATGCCCTTTACACAAACACATCTTTTCTCCTAAGACGTGTTGTCTCGGATGACTCTTGTGTCATATTCGTACCTGGGACTGATGAAGTATATAAAATAAATGCATATGACGGAATCGATCTTCAGACTCTGTCTGGACCTGTTGTAGTCAGATGCAAAAATATTGGGTTTTTTTGCATTTGACTTTTACAGTCCACTGATTAATGATCAGAATTTGTTCGGGTTTTAAATAGAAACCTCCCCAAATTACCTTTTATACTTTTTAGATAAGGTAAGTTCTCATCTTAAATGATGCCAGGAGATATTTTGCTTTGTGCTTATGTATAAGGAGAACCTGAGTTGCTCTATACTGTCAGAGCTTTGTGGTATGTAGAAAATGGGAAGAAAACCACATTTTACATGAATGCTGTTAGGAAGGGTATCATCATTTGCTCTTCATACTTGCCACTTCTCTCAGGGGAGTTCAGTAATCTTTTGATTAGAATTAAAGAATGTGATCGGATTTTTATGAATGGTTTACCTTTAGATATTTCAGAGAGCAGAAGAAGCATACATATTGAACAGGCCTAAGTAGCACAAGGTTGCAAAATATGAAAGGTGCCAGTTGCTTTTAATTAGCAAAGGAGGAGGATTTTGAGTAACTTCGGTAACTGAGATGATTGAATTCTCTATTTAAATATGTTCTTTGTCTCTTTTGGTTTGGTATACTTTCTGCTTATTATACTAAGTAGTCATTTTTAGCATTTGTGATCAGATTACAGAACAGTCATCCTTCTTGCGTTTCCAGTTGGTTTTCAAACTCCAAAACTCTGGGATGCTTTTAACAAATTGGTTTACATTTTGACAGAACAGAGTTAAGTTAATTAATAGATCAGGCACGAAAATCCTCCACGGTAGGGTGTATTTTCTGGTAAAATGAAAGTTGTGTTTCAGCACGATGAGCATCAGGCTTCAGTAATCTGTTCCTCGTGTGGAATGAACACTTCCTACTTCAAGCTAGCAGGCACCTACTGTTTATTTACGCTGCATTAAACTGACAGCTCAGCAATCAGAGGAAAAATATTACTTACCTTCCTGAAGTAAATACCAGCTTATAGGTTAGTGCACGTATTTATATTCCTGTCACCACTAAATAACGGCTCTGTCTCCACTTTAACATCTACCTGTACTATAATCCAGGGCTTTAGACTCTTCCTGGTTGGGGGTAGGGGTCGAGAGGAGTTTTCTTATCATTTCCCAGTGGCTGAAGTTTTAAAAAGAGTCATTTTATCTTCTCATGTTTTGTCCTGCGAGAATGAGTTGAAAGAAATATTATACATTTTTCCTTTGCATACTTCAACTATAATATCCAAATCCCCAAAGACTCCACATGCCACTTAAAATAGTCATCGTAGAGCAACCTCAAGACAAATATGTTCAGACACATTCAAGTGTACGTTTGCTAAATTAAACTTTCTACAGAATTCCAAAGAGATAACTTCAACTATTTGATATCTTAGATAATAACTTTGATAAAGTGTCTTCTATTCCAAGCCATAGATGGAATGCTTCGGGTTTTAATGGAGGTCTGCAAATATGAGTATAAAGTGGGACACATTGATTGATTGATTAATACTGTTAACTTTCCTCTGAAAATATTCTTGCCTCCTTTGTCTTTTTGTTTAATCTGCCAACCGTGAATTTCAAATTTTTGACAATACTAAATGCATTTGTTGTTTTTCTTCTTAAGTTGAAAGCCCATTCTCTTTGGAGACCCCTAGAAACTTCAAAATATTGTTAACGTTGAATTCCAAAACTTATTATTAACTTGAGAAAGTGCTCGTTTTCGAGTATGCTCTGTAAGTAGCTCTTACGCTCATCCTGTACACACGGTTGTTAATCTCTAATCACATGTTCCATTGACATCAGAGCAGAATGTGGTCTTAATACAGCATGTAAATCAAATCTGTTACACAAGGTTCTTCTCTTTCTCTCCCAAAGAAAAAGTGTCTACTGTGGTAATTTATATATCATTCCTAAGTGTTATTCTCAATGGTAAGTCTATTTCAACTTGATGTCTTCATAGAGTGTGATCAACACATTAACACACATTATTTAGTACTTTTGAACTTATGCCAACGGTACCTTTTGCTGTTTACTTTTTTTTAAGTCTTTTTTAAGATCAGATATTTCATTTCAGAGTAAATAGATACAGATTGTGTGTATATATATTCAGGGTGAGATTTAGTAGCGTAGCATTTCTCCAGCATATTGGCCTATTTTTATTCTTTCAAGTTATTCTGTATCACTTCCACAGTTGTTGCTGTCTGAAGGTTCGTAAATAGAAATTCTCATCACCTCTTTCAATGGACTCTCAAGGATGTAATTTAGCTTATGTGGTGATCCAGTTTAGTTATGAGAGATGAAAATTAGTTAACCGGTACCCCAGCATTTATGTCCCTAGATTCAGCTGCAATTTATTCAGTCCAGTTATTTGATGTTTGGTAGCGAAGTGTCTTGTAATCAAACATTAAGGGTTGGTTCAGTTTCCAGTGGAGAAACGATCTTGCTGCATACAACGTTTAACTGTGCAATATTTTATTACACTCATCACTCCTTGGAGAGCCTGCGTATTGTGGCACGAGTTGTGGCTGCACCTTAGGGGTGCAGGTCCCCCACATGAAGCGGAGATGCTTGCAGAAGAAGCAGATGTCAGGCTGCACTTGGTCCTGCCTTTGCTCGGATGTCTGTGGACCTGCATTTCCCTCCACCCCTTCCTTGGCACCCCTTCCCCCCAGGTGTGCAGGAAATGGAGGGCGTTGTACCCGGTGAAGTGGGTGGACTCTACCCAGAGCTATGACCTGATTTGTGACGTACCCTCAGAACTGCAGTAATGGTCCAGCTGCTTCACAGGCAACTGGTAACCACCTCATTTGGGGATGCTTCTGCCTTGCTAGCAGTGCCAGAGAGAACTTCGTCATTGTCACCTCGTCAAAGACTACTTCTTGAGAGCTCTCTAGTAGGGCTAGATTCGGAGAGCAGCCTCTGATATTTGGAGGGTAAGTGGCAGAAAAGTTCCATATGGGGAATCAGGGCTATAGCCACAGGGAGAGACCAGCATTTAGTGTCCAGGGGAGGTTTCTGTGTTGGGATGTTGCTTTTTCTCAGCGAGAGATGATTTGGGACCAGATACCAACAGAAATTCTGCAGTGTGAATTCGACTCTGGGTGGTGAAATGTGGTAGAAAGCTCCCAGGAGAAATTACTAGATCTTCTTTCCCTGAGATATTTAAAGAAAAGGTAGTCAGTAATCTGTGAGAGGGGGAACTCTTTAGATGCAGTTTTCCAGGAAGCTGGGCATATAGTGGAGTTGATTGCTAGAGGTTCTTTTCTAGTCTTACTCCGTGGTTTCTGATATGCTGTTAAGAGCATGCAAAAGACAATTTGGCCTTTTAATGTTTATAATGTTAAGGACTTTAAGGTAAAAGAGGTTTTCTGTTGTAAATATTTTATTGTAATAAATACTATAAATAAAAATAGAACCTAGTATATGCAGATATCTTTTAAACTTGAGATAGTCTTGAATATAGTGTGTCCATAATTAGCTGTTTGATGTTGAATGCAATTGAGTTTTCCTGTTCCAGTGAACCAGACAATGGAAATCACTGGGGATTAACAACAGGGCTATGTGATCATTCTTGATATAGCAGACCTTTTTTTCCTGTTCACTGATAAAAATATTTTATCAGTAAAGAAAACACTCAGTTCAAATGCTTACAGTTTTAAATTTTAAAAGAATATCTAGAATTAATAAAATAATCCAAGTGTTTCTCACTATATTTTCACCAACTGAAATAAATGATACCTAGATGTTCTAATAGTAGACAGATTTCTCCAGGCTCTGAGAGGTTGGCACAATATTTTAATAACTGTGCTTTAAAATTTTTTTCTTAGAGGTGGGCTCTCTTTGGGGTGGTTTAAGAGGACTCAAAAACAATTTAGAACATTATCTTAAAAGTTTAAAAATGACAGTCTTACTTTGTAAGGAGTCATTGTATTTTAATAATACTGTACACATATTAGTGTTATTGGCGCAGTAGACAGTTAATTACAGCCTTTTCTGAGACATGTTAACTGTATATTAACAGTCATGTTAAAAAAGAATGATGTATACTCTTACATACAAGCTGCTGCTTGCTAGACTCTTTTCAAAATAGTCTTTTAGAATGTATGGAGTCAGATTTGGGGTCCAGAATTATCAGAATGTTTTCTGCTAAAGCAACTTTATTTTAAAACTTTTCACTGGGATGTAAGCTTTTCAATTTTCTTCTTTTTTTTTTCTCTTCCTTTCTTTCTTTGTAATTAGCATTGGCTTGATCACTTTTGCCAGTGGCTTTAGAAATCAGAGTCCCTCAGTAGTTTCAGCCTTCCCACATTGTATTTTGAGATGCCTACATTTTTGTTTTGTGATGACTTTGGCCAACATAAGCCATTAAAAGCTTATTGAGTTGATTTAGCACCTCTCAGTACTACTCTTTGTGGAATCGTTTTAGTCACTGTTTCTTGAGCCAAGCTATGTTTTCTTACAATTCTCTGTAACCTGATCTTTAAGATACGTTTGAGCAATTGATCATAGCAGTAGTTCTAAGAATATTTTATTTTCCAAATCTAAAGCCTAGGTTTTTGCTTTGGCTTCTGGTGTGGCAGAACAACGCGTGACTGAAACGAGTGAGGTTTAAAGCTGGACTGAGCCTGCCTTAGACAGTTCTATCAAATTGGTTAACTCTTTGAACTCCCTTGGTGAATCTGGATATGGTGACCTTGTAATACAGCACTTAAAAATGCACTAGGATTCCCACTTTACAAATTTTTAGGTGCTGCCCTTATTTATTTCTACAAGGTTTTCAACTACGAGAAAAAAATTCAACGTAAGGTACATGTCTGTGTTATAGAAAACAGTAGAAGCTTCGCAGTTAGCGTTCTGTCTTGCGTGGAGAGCACTCGTTAAAGATTTGCTAAATTAATAATAAAGTAGTGAATTTAGCTTGTGCTGATCTGGTTTAATGGGAAAAGACTTTCCTCTCTAATTTTCTGTTTTTACTCGGGTTATCTGCACACTTAATCTACACATGCCCGTGTTCTGGATAATTGAGTGTTTTTTTCTCTCTGTGCTCTGTCATTTTGGACAGTAGCACTGGGGTTTGTTTTATCCTCACTGACCTTGAGGATGAGGCAAAGTCTGTCTGATTAGGTTCATGGTCCTTTGGTGTTCAGTTGTGGTAACAACCTATTCTGGTATAAGCACAGAGCACTCCCTGGAGGTCCTTGCAGTTAGGCTACCATGTAATGGTTTTTCTGATATGCTGGGGCCAAAAATACCATGTGGCCCAAGTCTGATTGACCTCTATCTGTTCTTTTCTACAATAATGATTTTTTTCAGGACCCCACTGGATAAATATCAGCCATGATTAATTGCATAAATAGATATTTTTTAAATTGTAGCTGTAGCCATTATTTTAAAATGTTTTGAGAGTTAGGATATTTATATTAATGAAGATTTCACTCCATTCCTTAAGGGTTGTGTTAGGTGCATCTAAAACAGTCTGAAAAGTTCTGGCCATTCTATGCAAGTTATCTTTAAAAAAGACGCTTCCTCTTTAAATTGATTTTCATGTGTGTGGCGCTTTACAAGACAGTGTTAGTTACACAAAGAAAAGTATTCCTGAAGCAGTACACTGCTGTGTGACCTATTCCATTATCATGCACATTCTGTCTCTTTAAAAACAGTCTCCTCTATTTGCCCTATTAATTGTTGATATGTTGCCATCCACGAGACAAAAATTAGAGCTGTAATTAAATAATCATGTGATGCTCCTTTAGTGCCAGTGAGAGCAAACTCATTTTTCCAGGCCCTGATGGTCACTGATTATTGTATTACTACCAGCTTGTTTTATTTTTTTTAATGATTCTCTATCTGTAGATTACCTAACTACTGTCCTTCTTTGCAAAATTAAAGAACATAGAGAACATTCAGCCAGTTAATTGGCTGGACGTCCTCAGGGATGTAAGGTAGACATACCTTTTTGTGCTTTTGGTCACCTGGTAGGTTCTTTGGGGAGGCTACATCAGTGGTGTGGTTGCCTGCCATTTCATTTACACTGGTGTTTTGGCTGGGATGGAGGCATATGGGGAATGCCAGGAGAATTACAAAAGGAGCCGGGTATTAAAATTCAGAAATGATTAAAATTGAAATAAAAGGATGCTGCTTCTTTGCCAGTACTCTGGCAGTCATAATGACACATAGAGATTAGTTTCCACCTTCATCTTTTCCTTCTTTTTCATTTCCTCTTGTTTATTGTTGACACATTTTCCTTATGTCTGTCTCCCGTCTCTGTATCTTTTTGCACTATTGTGCATTCCTAGTTGTCCCTCTTTCCTTAAGCATGGAGAAGCCTACTTAACCTTATTATAACAATAACAGAATAGGTTATTAATATTTAATATGCACATGATTAAAATTTCTCTCCCTTAAACATAGGTCAGCTGTATTATTATTAACTGGCATGTAATTTTTCATTTAAAATATTCTTATTCTGCCCTTGCTGTTTCTGAAATGTAGTCTACTTTACTGGTGATTTAATACATAATGTTTAGAAAATTGTGGTCGGCTAGTGAGAAAAGAACTTACCAGTCATGGATAATCAATTATGCATGAATTCAGATGTAACAGATGGAATCTGGTGAGTTAAAGTTTCCCTTTGCCTTAGTGGTTTTTTTTTTTTTTAATTTGTTTGTTTGACACCTGTCTCCTATATAGATAAACATCTAATGTAGCATGTGAGAAATTTCCTTATATATCTGTATATTCTCTTTAAAGTGAACTTGATTTTTAAAATTGAATTTAAGGGCAGAGAATTTCTTTTTTTTTTTTTGTGGTCTTAAAGATGATCAGATTCTTTTCCAACACTTTGTAGGTACAGAACTGGGTTCTGCTTGGCTTATGAAGGGTAACTCTTCTACTTGGTAGAGGAAGAAGCAAGACCTGAATCTAGTGTTCCTACCTTTTCTCCACTTCTTTTCCCACTATGTCATTTATCCTTTTTTGTAGGAG
Source organism: Tursiops truncatus (assembly GCF_011762595.2). Classification (NCBI taxonomy): domain Eukaryota; kingdom Metazoa; phylum Chordata; class Mammalia; order Artiodactyla; family Delphinidae; genus Tursiops; species Tursiops truncatus. The sequence continues at coordinate 8,346,247 of NC_047037.1, forward strand.
TTGCCTAATGATAGAACACTATTACACTAACTCTGGGTTTTAAAGAATTTCTGATGAAAATTGTGGTTGTCTAGTTTTAAGTTGTGTGACATTCTCTTGTATGACATGCAGATAGTATCTGTGAACATGTATATCATGTTATGCTATATGTATATCATACGTACATGTATTCATACTAGGTTGTTGGCCAAACAGTTGGATTTTTCAAATCTGTTGAGAATGCCCCAAGACTTGGCTTATATCTGAAACTACAGCATATGCCAGCCACAAAGATGCCTTTACCCTAGCTTGCGGTGTTGTAAATTCTTAGTGACAAAACCCCTTTGTGCAAAGTGAACCTAAAAGTTAGTTTTGGGAGTCTTGTTACCTCCACAGAGAGATAAGTTTAATTTTCATTAAATATGATATGAATGTGTAGTAGTTTTTTCAGTTGCAGAAGTAATGAAACAGTGGGTATTGTCCATCTTTAGAGCAATTACAGTCTCAAAACAGTTACAAGCTGGTCCCCATCAAAAATTTTTATAAATATGCTGTTTGTTTCTCTTCCAAGTGTATTTATATATAGATAAAAAAATAAAAATAGTCTTTACAGAATAAACAAAAATAAATGATTAAAAAATAGCCTGAAGGCTCACTAGTTCTGTTTTTAAAATTATACTGCAGCATTATTTATCAACTTTTTGCTTCATATCAGCTGGAAAGTTGCACGTGTATTTATAGTCCATGTTAGTTATCTAATGAATTAAATTCCACAATAAACACACTAATAAAGAAGGCCACACCTGCAAAATAGGTAACTGGATATGCTCTAGCTACAGTTATGCTGTGAAACTATTTTTTAGTATTTTATTTAGGCTTTTATACCCAATAAGGATGTAATTTTACTTTGGCTTTACTATGTAATCATATTCCTTAGTCATGCATCAGAAAAATACATATCTATAGGAATGAACTTCAATGAGATACAATTTATATATGAATTTCCACTACATTAAAAATAAAACTCCATCATTAATATAAAAGTCCCTAATATAAAATCAGTAAGAATAGATGATAGGAAACAGAATATCAGACAATATACTGGAAAAAAAGAAAGATGATATTACAAATTATTGCATGCAGAAATAAATACTTCAATCGTAATTACTATCACAAAAAAGTGACTGATAAAAATAAATCTGAAAGCCTTTTGGACTTTTCATAACAAAAAAGGTACTCTTTTATTAATAAATAGGATCTAGAATCTTTATGTAGAGATAGTTTATAAATTATTACATTGACTACATTTATACAGTTGTTTTACCTCTGTGGCTGGACTGCATAAAAGCGTCCTGCAAATGTTCCCCTGGGACGGTCTACTGTTTCATGAGTATAGTTAATTTTTACCCATTTGAAAAATATCCAGAAAGAATGTTTGTATATTTAAATGTTGGATATTTGGAGTGTTTGGTTTTTGTCTGTCCTTCCTCTTTTGCTAAGATACAAGAATATAGAAGAACATCTGAAAAGAGAACCATTTTCTTGCCTCAGAGGACCATCAGATTACCTACTTTGGGTGAGATCTTGGTCTCTCATTATCAATCTATGTTACTTATCCTTGGGTCAGGTAATCATCATGTGAATTAATTATCCAGCATAGACTGGACTGTGCTGTTGGCGGGTAAGGACAAAGCAGTGGCGGGTTGGCATCAAGGAGGCAGTTGTCAGTGTGTTGTAGCTTATTGTTTTTCTGTGTGGCATGATTAATATACGTCTGCCAATCTTAGGAATAGATGAAAGATTGTTTTGCTTAGTTTTGTTGTTTTTACATTTTTTTAATTGAGGTAAAAGATATATACCATAACATATGCCACTTGGGCAGTTTGTAAGTGGACAGTTCAGTGGCCTTAATTACATTCACACTGTTGTGCACCCAGTGCCACAGTCTCTTCCAAATCTTTGCCATCATCCCAAAGAGAATGTGCTTTAGTTTTGAATTACACTTCTCCTTCGCCTCAACAAATTTCAAGCATTATAGGGGTATTTAATCACTGTCCAGGTGTGTTGCACTTGTTTCTGGTGGTGGCTTTTCTTCCCAATGAACAACCCCTGTCCACTGCTTTGTGGCGATGGGCACAGCGGTACAAAATCAGATGTTGCTCGTGGCTGGTACTCTCCCCCAAAACAATCTGAACCCGGATTCAGGTCTATTTTAACCTCAAACTCTTTTTCCCTTTAAGTAAGCCGAGAAAGATTAAAATAGCATTCACATCACTAAGATTTGGTTGATATGTCTTGGCTAAATGTTGATTGGGAACAGTTCCTGTTTGACTTCATTGGAATTCAAATCCCCTGAGCTTCCTGAGAGTACCACACAGCAGCTAGGTGCCCTGCCACTAGCTCTTGGGCACGGACAACGTGAACACTTCACTTCTGCTTAAGTGCAATGACTAAGTCTAGAAATGAGTTAACAGTTTTCAACTGTTGCAAAGGGAGTCCCACTCCAGGTTGAAATTTTCTGGGAGAAAAAGCCTGCTGGACTATGTTGAAGGAAAAAAAAAAAAAGAATTAGAGAAAACTGGGATGGTTCTGGCTGCAGTAAATAATAGACTGATTTTGGAACTTTACTTCCACGTGTAATTTTGTGTTTAGTCGCTTATGTCTGTGATGATAAATCATATACTTGCATAGAATTTCTGGCATCCCCGTTAAGCCTCACGCAAGTGCGCAAATGCTAATTTGTCATGGTTCCTCAAACAGCAGACTTTTATTCACCAAATCAATGATCTAATAGCTTGCCCCCTACCTTTTTTTTTGTTTGAAGCAAGTAGCTTGCCTGCACATATATTTCTTAAGTTTGGGCGTGAGTGCTGGTTCCTAGAAAAGCCTTAACTTTTCCAAGTGACCCCAGGATCTTCATCTCACTTGAGGATGTCCCAGCAGGTATATTGGATTTCCTGTCTTCAAAACATTACCTAATCCAATAGATGCCAAACTTGGCTGTACACTGGAATCGCCTTGGTAACTCGCAACCACCGCATACCTGGCTCCTACCCGTGGCAGTGGGGTGCAGCCTGGACATCTGGGTTGTTGAAGTAGCTCGCAGGTGATAACATGCAGCAGATTTGAGGAGCCACCGGACTAACTTCTGATCTTGCACCTGGCTTTACCACCCAAGATTGCAAGAATCTTTCTAAGATTCTCACCAGCATTCACTTGTAAGAGCAGTTCCTGGATTCCTTTCCCTGAGAGGGCAGGCACCGTGAGACACTCCTGGAATACAGACAGGAGTCCACCCTCAAGATGTTGACAGACTTACACTTGGGAGGGGCAGACATGTAAATCTGAAATGCCACACTGGAGGACAGGGGCTGGGATGGGGCATCGAGAAGGAAGTAGCTAATAGCTGGAGGAGACTTTGGACAGAAGAGGTACAATCCAGCTGCATGTTAAAGGATGTGGCAGAGGGAGAAGCGGCAGGGCGGGCACTCAGAAGTAATGGGGAGAAGACAAGGCAACCTGAAACTCTTAAGTGATTTGGTAATTTGGCGATAGCTACATAACTATGGGAAGGTCTCAAGAGCATTGCTTTTGGAACCTGGCCCCCTCCCTACTCAATTTTGGAGCTAGTTCTAGATAGAGATGCCAGTTTTCATGGAATGTTTACCACTGTACCTTGTCAAGGTTATGCTCCACACTGACATCTATGGAAGGAAACGTAGCTTTTTAAAAAATTTGTCCAATCAATTCTTGCTTTAAAAAAGGTAATATTTCTGGGTGAAAGGACCCGATAGCCCATCAGGTTCTAGAATCCAACTATAATGGCTGCTCACTTCCCTTAGCCCACTCTCTCCAAACTAGCTTAAACATTGGCCTTTCTTTGCTTAGCTTTAATGCTGACCTTTGTCTATTAAAACCATAATCCAAATGACGAGTGGGTGTTTACATCCACCTTAAAGTAATTAGGAAAACAACTTTTGATCACTCTCAGTCTGACTATAACTGAAACCCCATGTATTAGGGAAAAAACAAAAACAAAAAACCTTAGGCCCCCTATTTAGAGTTCTTTATTATTTCTCCTTTATCTCTCCGGAAATATAGTCAAGCCTTTTGCTATGATTTTCTGCAGTACACCATTATTTGTTTGGTGTTTGGATGCCCACCCGGTTTGCGTAGGTATCTACATTAAAGCTTCCAAAAAAGCCATTTCTAATGGCAACTATGCTTATTTAACGTGGGGGTGGGAGAGAGGATGGCAAGTGATTCTGTGGTTTTTAGCTTCAGCTATGAGCTATTTAAATGTTCATGGAAAGCAGCATTTGGGGTAACTGCATATTATTCCAAATGTACTCTAGGACCCTTTCACATACATACAGGTCTAGAAAGTTGTCTTAAATCTGTGTGCAGCGGTACCCTATTCTTATTCCATGCAAACTTACAGATCTATGGGCTCATTCTAAAGTGGAAAATGGGGCTTCCCTGGTGGCGCAGTGGTTGAGAGTCCGCCTGCCGATGCAGGGGACACGGGTTCGTGCCCCGGTCCGGGAAGATCCCACATGCCGCGGAGCGGCTGGGCCCGTGAGCCATGGCCGCTGAGCCTGTGCGTCCGGAGCCTGTGCTCCACAACGGGAGAGGCCACAACAGTGAGAGGCCCGCGTACCGCAAAATAAAAACAAAAACAAAAATAAAATGGAAAATGGCTTCAATTTGGACATGATTAGAATGTCTGAAAGCCATTCAGCACCTCTAAGACTCCTCCTGGCTAGGTCCTGGATTTACTTAGTCATCTTTGATAGAAGTTCTCCAGATAAATGCTGTCCGATAGAACTTTGTGCGATGGTGGAAGTGTTCTATAGTCTACACTGTCCCATAGGATAGCCACTAGTCACATGGGGCTATTGGACACTTGATATGTGACTGAGGAACTAAATTGTAAATGTTACGTAATTTCAGTTAATTCACATTTCAATGATATAGCCACTTTTCCCTCTGCTAACTCCATCTCACTTCCGCAATCTCTAAAAGGAATTGTCCTTGCAATTAGCAGTGGAATTTGGTTGCAAGTGACACTGTGAGCGTTTGGCTCTCATTTATTTATTCAGAATGTAAATACTGCAAGGACGCTGTACAAATCCCTGGTGATAGGGCAGTGAGCAAGACGCAGCCACTGCTCTCATAGGGTTTACAGTCTAGTGTGGGAGATATTTATTAAGCCAGTAATTATCCACATTGTTCATTGATGATAACTGTGACAAAGGAGAATTGCCAGAGGCTATGAGAGTGTAAAATGGGGACCAGACCTTCTTGTAAAATTAGTCAGAAAGTTTAATCAAGGGTTCTGTTTATTCACTAAACGCGTGAGCCGGCTTCCCTTCCCCAAGTTCAAGGCTAGGTCAGGCTGACTGCAGGACCCAGAGCTCTCAGAGTAGGGCAGCTACCATGTGCCATGCCATGACCTCCAGAGATGCGGGGTCTATCTGATTCAGCTGCATACACACACACACACACACACACACACACACACACACACACACACACACACACACACACACACACACTGCAAACTTCTGAACTTGATCAAATAGATCCTCTCCCCAAGCTATGCAGTTGTGATGATGTCAGTCACAGATAAGATGTGAGAAGAAGGGTGCAGATGTTTACAGGATATTGCATTTCCTCTCCTATATATGTTTTGACAAAGTTGTTTGGGCTCCAGCCCCAGTTCTTTTTTCCTCTCTGCTCTTACAAATTTATATTTGGTCCATTCAAGAAACGATGTGGAAATCAGTCCTGACATCCCAGACAGACAAAATGAGACACATGACAGCAGAACATATGGCTCAAAGAGACATCCTTATATGGCCAACACAGACCGTATTCCCAGAAATTCATATATGGAAAACACCACCTGCAGCTAAAGCCAAAAAACAAAGAGTTGACACGACAAAAAGAGCAATATGCCACGTAAAATGTGCTGTTTTAAGAGTGTGGAGAGATAGGCAACAGTATTTGAATTTAAAAATTTGAAAAAAAAAAACCCACCATGTCCTTAGAAAGTGCTAATGGTGGTAAGCACTGCTTTGCTAACACAGTCACTGGCGGAGCTGTCATATCTTAAAAACGTTCAAATTCTAAATACTTTCTCTGTTTATTACAAACGTATGTGCTATTCAGAACTCCGAATGTGTTTTAATGCTTTCGGATATCTGCCTGTATATTTATCTTAATATGTTGCCATCTGAAACATGCTGTAGTCCTTTTATTATTCAACTTAAAAAAAATCTTGTCATCTGTTAAAATATTTTATCTCTGCTACCTTTGTGTAGCCAGTCTGAGTGCCGCCTTCTGTGATAAAAAACTGATGCACTGTTTTAACTGTACACCCACATGTTAAATAGTTCATGTATTTGACTTGCAATATTTCATGTTCCTGAGGTTTTCTATTTTCATAGCTAGATTTATTAAGTTTAACTTTATTCAATACTCTCTTGCATCTTTGTTGCCAAATTTAAGATGCCTGTGTAGAATAAAATTGATGCCCCCCTATTATGATAGTTTATTTTCACATATGCCTGGAAAGGTGGTATTTTCCTAATTACCTTTCTTTCCTTCTTCTTTATTTTAGAATAAGTATTCCAAAGGGGTAGATAATATATAGGAAGTTCATCAGTGTACTGTATCACTTGGAGGACATAAACCTCGGTGCCATTTTACTTGTGTCATTTCTTATATAGTTCCTAAATAAAGAAATTATTGCTTGGGGGAAATTAGTTATGTATATGTGATTAACAGATTTGTAATTGTACTATATTGTTTTTTTAAAAATAGTCAAGTCATTATTAGATGTCTTTATCCTCATTTATTCTGTTTATCATTTTCCAAGGCCACGTCCATCCTTACTACACATTTTTATGTTTTGTGTTTGAGAATTAGCTTATAATTCCTGGATAGAAGGTGCTATTCAAATTTAAAGATTAATATATGAATCCCCACATCATTAGGAGGCTAAGGCAATCAGGAAACTTTTTGTCTTGTTTATTTGTGTAAATAATGGGATAACCATCATTTACAATATTTTATGCCAATGTGTCTTAATATTGATATTTTCAGTCACCCTTTTTTAGTCTCCTTTTCTCTTTGCTCAAATTTTGTTTTGCCCAACAGCTGTCTTCCTTTTCTTTCTTTCTTTTTTTAAACGTTCAACTTGAGTTGCATTTGCATGGATAAATGATTTTTTGCAGTCCACTATACTTTTTCTCTATTTTTAAATTTTGCTATTGTTTGTAAATTTGTACACTTGTGATGCTAGAATGCACTGTCCCTACTGAAAGAAAATCAGGCAGGTTTCAGGGAAACATGTCAGGCATCACCAGTTTGAAGCAACTATTAAAATATACATCTTGGAAATTCCTAATTTGACCTACCGTATTGCAAAAATCATTGTCATTCTAAGGATAATTGAGTGTTATCCATGTTTTTCTTTTTGAATATCAAACATTAAAAAAAATAAGTTTACATCCATCCATCCACAATACCAACTCTGACAGCAGTGCTGTGTTTTGCCATGTTTATATATTTCCTTACTGACTGTATTTCTTATACTTTAATTAAAATACCCGCCTCCATACTTCCCCACATTTCAACTTTTGAAAATATGTTATCATTTGAGCTTTTTAGTAACGATTGCCTTATGTTTATTTTCTTGTTTAGGATGCTGGGTTTTGTGTTTTATTATCACATTCTTTTGCCCTAGGCTTGGGTTTCTATGCGCCAAGATTTCACTGTTGCCTTCCTCAATTTTCACTAACCTTTCTGGTTTTGTGGGTGAAACGTGGGTGCCATTAGAGTGATATATTTTCATTGTGTTTCTCCTTAACTTATCCTCCCTGGGAGGCCATTATTTCCTATACTTTATCTTCTGCTTTACCTTCTGCTTTTCTTAGATTTCTCATGTACACACTAAGAGTGTATTGGTAGTTTTAAAGAGCTTCATTTGCATATTTTCCTCTTATCTCGGTACTTGTGCTAACTTGTTGCTTTTTTTATGTGTAACAAAATGTTTCTCTTTTTCTCTTTTCCCTCCTAGTCTACTCTGAAAAATGATTCTTATAACATTTTTGTTTTTAATGATTAACTGCCTTCAGGGTTCTAAGATGTTAGTACTAAAACCTCTCTATTTTGGGCATGACTGTAATGTTCTTCATTTTTTTAGGAACTAGATTTAATAGATTATCTAAATAAGAGGATCATACTTATGTGCTAATGACCATTTACCTACCTGGGTAATTCACCGTAGATTACAGAAGTATTTATTGCTACAACAGAGGTTCCTACCCACCCCAACTTTCTTGTCTTTCACCCGAGGTAAATTAAGAATGGTGGCATGTTTTCTTTTGTAATAACTAACTGGTCAGGTCTCTTTCAAGTGACCCAAATTTTGTTTCACTCGGCCACCGTGGGCCACGTACTTCTTCCTCCGACGTGTTCCCTGGCTCAGAAGGGACGGAGTTTTGAATCTACCTCTGACTAGTATAGAAAGGCTCTTACTCATCTTTTTTGATCACTGTCTCTTAATAGTTTAGGGTTCCCCCGCCTTTGAGGATAAATAGTCGCCAGAGCGTTTCAGGGACCCTGGCCTTTATGTCTCTGCAAACGCCTTATGCACCCTCCGTGCTTCTCCGGAGAGCTGCACCTCCCGACGGTCCCCTTCGGCCACTTCCTTGAAGTCCCCCTGCCTCGGCGCTCGGCGCCCGTCACCTGCCCGCCCGGGCCGCTCTCCCGCGGGCCGGTGCGCCCTCCCCGCCTCGCCAGTCCCCCGGGTGCCCGCCCGCTACGCTCCCGACGTATTCCTTTCGGTGGCTTTTGTGGCGCGCGGGTGGGGTGGTTAGTTTCCCCCGGCCCTAGCCCTCTTCTCCCCATCACTTTCCTCCCCCGACACCCCCCGCCGGCCCTGTCCCTCCTCCCGCCCCGCACCCGCGCACACCTGCCCCCGCCGCCTGCGCGCCCGGCGGCCGCAGCCCGGGCAGCGCTCCCCGCCCCCCGCTCCTCCTCCCCGCGCGCCCTCCCCGCGCGCCCGGCGGCCGGCGCCGGCCCGCGCGCGGCGCCCTGTTATTCTGGGTATTGTGTGTAATAAACGTCGGGCCGCCTCACTCTAATCAAGCTCATTACAAATTCTTGCGCGCCCGGGGCCGGAAATCGTGCGCTCCCCCCTCCCCGCACTCATTCACTAGTTACTTGTCTCGCTGCTTTTTTAACTCGCCGCCCCCGCCCCCTCCCCCAATCCCGGCCCTCCAGCCCGGGTTTTAATCCCCATCCCTTTTCCGCCTGCTCCGTGCACCCTGCCCCCCCCCGCGCCGCCTTCCTCCTCCTCTCCCGCCCCCTCCCCCTCCGCCGCCGCCGCCGCCGCCGCCGCCGCCGCCGCCGCCGCCGCCGCCGCCGCCGCCGCCGCCACTCGCTCGCTCGCTCGCTCCCGCTCCCCGGACGCGGCGGCGGCGGCGGCGGAGCCGGCCCCGCTGGGGAAGGGCTCTGGGCGGCGGCGGCGGGCGGCCCGGAGGAGGCTGCGTGCTCGGGGCTGGGGCTGCGAGCTGGGTGACTGTGTATTAAAATGAGGAGGAGGAAGAAGAGGCAGCCACAGCGGCGGCGGCGGCGGCAGCAGCAGCAGCGGCGGCGGCAGCAGCGGCGCGGAGGGCTGCAGCGCGGCCGGACGCGCGGAGCCGAGCGGGGCGCGGCGGCGGCCACCGCGCCCGGGAGGAGTCCGTTCCGAATTTGATGGGGGCAGCGCCGGCGGCGAGGGGGAGAGCGGAGCGGCCCCGTCCGGGGACCCGCGCCCGCCCGCACGCACACACACCGCCGCGCGCGCGCCGCTCCCGGGGCCACCAGGCGACCGCCGGCCTCGTCGCCACCGCATTAGCCGTGGCCGCCCTCTAGCCCGCCCGGGCGCCCAGGCGACTCCGGGGGGGCGCCTCCTACCCACCCCCAACCACCCCTCCGCTTTCGGGAAACTCCTGCTCAGTTGTGTCGGGGTTTCTGGCTTCCTTTTCCCCCAAGTCCTAGAGCCATTGTGGAGCTCGTTGTTTATTTACCTCGGACTCCGGCTGAGTGAGAGCTCGGCGACTTTTTGGGGGAAGGGGGTGGGGAGTCGGTGGCGGCGGAGGCGGCTGGGGTGCCTTCCGATCCCCCGTCCCCTCCCCCCAGCCCTCTTCCTCGGCCTCACTCTCTCGGCTCCCCAGACGCTCGCAGCCCCGCGTCCATGGGCAGGGAGGGGGTCCTCGAGGCTGTCGTCAGCGAGGGCCGAATCAAAAGTGGCATTTTAATGCCTTGCCGGGGCTTTTTCCGCGACCTCCTGCCCCCCACCCTCGCGGCCCCCCGGTAGATGCCCTGGTCGGGGGCGCGAGGCTGTGGGAAGAAAGTTGAAGGTTTGTTACTATCAGGCGCAATTGTTGGGGAGGGGGAGGGGCGGGGGGCGATCGGAGGGGAGGCGAGCCGGCCTTCCCCTCCCTGCGTTCTCCGGGGTGCCTGGAGAATAAGATTACAAGTGACAGCCAGAAGTAGACTTTCTGTCCTCACACCGAAGAACCCCAGCGAGCGGGAGGGAGGGAAGCGAAGGGAACCTTTCTTGCCTTTCTGGAGACCTTGTCCGCAGTGATTTTTTTTTTTTTTTTAATAAGAGAATCCTCAGTCACCACCTTGTCTCCCCAGCACCGCCACAGTGTACTGCTCTTAAGGGGTTTTGCTTTGTTTTTACGATTCCCCCCCCACCACCGAACGAATCACTTGTCAGATCAATTTTATCTTCTCTCTCCTCCCACTCTCCCCTCCTCCCCCATCGAAAACCCTGTTCTCTGAGGTTAGACATTTTACAAACCATATATGTTGTTTTTCGAATTGTGATTTTTTTTTTTTTAACCCCTCTCTCCCATGGCTACTCTTCCAGACGTTTATCGGCCCTTCCCCCGCTTAGGGGGGCGGGGGTAAGGGAAGAGAAAATAATACAATTTCAGGGGAAGTCGCCTTCAGGTCTGCTGCTTTTTTTTTTTTTTTTAATTAAAAAAAAAAGGACGTAGAAAACATCATTCTTGAACTTCTCTTCAAGAACCCAGGCTGCAAAGGAAACCTCCTTTGTTTTTGTTATTTATATGCTGTCAAGTTTTGAAGTGGTGAGTTTCAGGTCGGTTTTGCTAATTTCACTCAGTAAAACTGCAGTGTTTCTGTTTCTAGATAGTACTTTGCTTCTTTGTCTCTTTAAAAGGTCACAGTGAAAGCTTGGCCTGGATCGTGCCGGCCATATGGAATGGATAAGGGCACAATCTCTTAAAATGTGATTATGAGGTTCTGTGGGCCGAGGGAGGCGATCCAGCACGGAACTCATTGAAAAGGCTCCCACGCTGCAAAAAATAGGTTCTTGAAACCGGAATTTCGGGCTTGGCTTTCTCTTTTCAAAGGAAATAATTGCTGTGTCTGAGTTCACTGTTTATTTCGTTGATTATCGTATATGGACTTCGTTTATGGACAGGGAAATGGGGTTTTGAGAAAGTAGCCTGCTTTCAATGCGCCAGCCAGACGTTGCAGTAAAATGGGTTGTTTAAATGTGTAACTTAAAAGAAACTCTTCAGCCTGGCATCTGTTGAGACTGTAGTTAGTTCCGGTGCTGTCAGTCCAGCGGGCCCCGTGGAGGTTGCTCTTTGCAATTCCAAACTCAGGTTTGGTGAACTTTAGCCTTGGGCGTAGAGTTTAAATGAGTAAATTGGGCGTTTTATGTGCATGTAATTTTGCTTTATAATGTAGAGCTTTTTACAAGATGACTGAGTTTGATAGCTGCTTATAGGTGGGTATTCATTCGAAGGACAATTTTGCATGACCTATATGACGTTTTGATTGTCAATACATTAAATTATCATCTAACACTTTACTGTACAGTTTATAACGCTGTTAAGCCTCATGACTACTTAATATGTTTTGTAGCATTAACTTTGATGCTTTTATCTACTCCCCCCTCTTTTTTTTTTTTTTGCTCTTAAATTGCCCCATGGGTTAAGTATTTTCTTTTCAAGTCATATGTTTTAAAATTCATCTTCCGCTCTAGGGTAAGGCAGCCAATTTCAGGAGAAGCAGCTCTGTACTGTAACCCATATGAAGCATTATAAAGCGTGTTTTGAATCAGTTAATAATCACCACTAATTTTGGCTTTAGACTACAGTTTAATATTAGTGGAAAAGAGTAATCTTGATAAAAAGTGGTTAAAAGAGGCACATTTATTGTTAATGAACCTCATAACCAAAAACAGATGGGACCTCGATCAACGGTAGACCTTTGGTCTCAGTGTGCCACCCTGGAGTACAAGGATAAATAGCCATTATTTCTCTAACTTTCTAGTTCTTCAATTGACATTCTTAAGGTTGCTTTTAAACCTACAGATTATCATTGCTCTCCCCTCCCCATCACCTCTTTCCTTGATTATAATGGACAAAGTAATCTACAGTTAAACAGAGGGGGAAAAATAAATGCTTACAGAAAGACCATGCTAATAACACAAGCTCGCTTTCAAATCTGGATCTGAGTAGCTTCTTCGGTATAGTGTGTGTGTGTGTGTGTGTATGTATATGTATTTTTTTTTAAGGGAAAGATATGTCGAATTACCAGACAGCTGGAGAAAAGTGATAATTCTCATATTGTCTCTGGTTTTTCTATATGTGCTCCCCTCTCCCTTAGTGTCAGTGAACTCAGTACTTCACGTACCATGAAAGTTCATAAAAGAATTCTACTCATCTGTTCGTATTAATGCTAGTTAAAACTGTATTTTAGAAGGGAGTTTGATAATGTACTACTTTATTATAAACAGTATGAAAATTGATGTCCCATGTATAATATAACTGAAAATAATTATCTGTTAATTTTTTCTGAAGTTAATTGAGATGTTGACTTCTTTGCATGCTGAGATTATTTTTGAACACTGGCAATTGTGTTTTACCGAAATTATCAAGATTTTTTTCAAAGCGAGTTTAGCGCTTCAATCTAATGTGTGTATTATGAAATATTTTCAAAATTTTTGCTATTTAAATTGTTAACAGCATTCTATTACTAAAGGACCCCGAAATATTAACCCGAAGACATGTGAGTTGTAACACTTCAGTACCGGGGCTATTTGAAGAAATCCTCCACTTCTATCCATTTGCTTAGGGGTGGAATGATTCAGTCACATGTTTGAGACAAGACTTGACTAAATCTTTAAAACAGGTCATGTAACTCTTGATACTTTGACAGTAGAAAAGTTTTTCTACAAATTAACTGTAAAGCCAATAGAGAGTTTCAAAAGCAGAAGTTTGCTACCTTTTGAGGTGGTGTATACGTATGTAGATATATTTTCTTAATGAGAATTAAACTGCATATAAAAATATAAGCAAAGACATCAGATCTAACTAATATTTTGGACTGTGATAATCTTTCCATCTTTGATTAAAGTGTTGTTATTGTGTTCTGTATTAAGTTTCTAATTTTTAAAAATTGGGACTACATAAATACAATTTATTTTCTTTTTAGCTATACTTGTAAATTCTTGTTCTAAAAGTAAGCCCATTCCCCCTGCACCCACCTCCCCAGTTAGTTTTGCTGGTAGGTGACAAATTACCTTTTCGTTCATGTGTGTTGGTACAATTTCCGCAAATTATTCTGTTACCTTGAATGGAAATACAATGCTGTGATCTAGAAATAGAGTAACGTCTGCATTATATTATATGTCCAGTTAAGCAATTTTACAAATAAGAGAGAAGCATCCAGGATAAAACATATACATGGTGTTACATATACAGAGAGAGAGAGAGATGTGGAGACCCCCACCCAATTATAACATGTCTTCTTTTTAAATTCTGGCAGGTGATCTTTAGAGAGTAACTGAGTATGGATCATTTGAACGAAGCAACTCAGGGGAAAGAACATTCAGAAATGTCTAACAATGTGAGCGATCCGAAGGGTCCACCAGCCAAGATTGCCCGCCTGGAGCAGAACGGGAGCCCACTAGGAAGAGGAAGGCTTGGGAGCACAGGTGCAAAAATGCAGGGAGTACCTTTAAAACACTCGGGCCATCTGATGAAAAGCAACCTTAGGAAAGGTAAATACTTTCTATACAAATCCTGGAAGGCTGCAAGCCCTGTGTTCACCCAAGGCCACTTGGTGTCCGTGTGGAGAGGCAGAAGGCTTCTTTGTTACGTTCTTTTCCTTGATTCTGATCTGAAGTTAGTTACATTTCTGGCTGTAGGTTCAGCCACGTTTGAAAGTGTAGGCTCCATGCCTGAGCAGAGCATCTTACTCCCCTATAGACTGGAGTCTTTGGATGTTGTGGACAATAAGAACTGAATTAAATGTCATTGTCTCAGTTACACGAGGCTTCCGTCGAGAAGATGTTATTGTAGTAGGGCATACAGAGGTGGCTATTGCTGAAACTAACCCTGAGTAAGAAGACGACATGTGGGACTTCCCTAGTGGTCCAGTGGCTAAGACTCACGCTCCCAGTGCAGGGGGCCCAGGTTCGATCCCTGGTCAGGGAGCTAGATCCCACATGCTGCAACTAACACCCGACACAGCTAAATAAATAAATAAATACTAAAAAAAAAAAAAGAATAAGACATTTCCATTGTTTGAGAACCAACCTAGCTTTTTCATAGAATTACTGGTTGTAAGGCAGTTTCACAGATAATGGAAGTCTTCTGCAATATGATATAAAAGTTTTGTGATGTTGGTTTTTTTTGGTGGTTTGTTTTCTTCAGAGCAAACTCATTATTTAGTAGCGAAAAACCTGAAGATTCTAGTGTCTCCCTTTTGCTGTAATTGGGTATTTTTGATAAAAGAAGGGCAGATCTAGGCAAGTTTATAAGGAGAGGGTATGTAACTGTGATTCCTTTCTACCAATTTTATATTCCATTGATGCAGTTGAATAACTTTGCGTTCAGCACTGTTGTTTCTATAAATCATTGCCTATCCTGGGCATAATGTGTGGGCCTTAGAAGGTCTTTATTTGTCTCCGAATAACTGTGTATAGGATTCAGATTTTCCTTACATTTGCTAAAGCAGAGGATAAAAATGCCATCTTGTAGCGACCAAGAATATTAAGTAGATAAAGTTAGCAAGCAGAGGAATTTCATTGTGTTTGATGCATAACATTTATCATACAATCATTTATTTTTTCCTTGGTTTGGCGAAAACAAAGAATATATTGATCCTGAAATGAACAGACACAGCAGTCCGTATTGTTAGATCTTTATCTATTAAAAATGGAAAAACAGCACTTCAGCAAATTCTTTGGCCTCTCCTCATGATTACCCTATTTATTGATTGTTTGCCAAGAATGTATGCATCTTAAGAAAGCCAGGGTAAGAGCATTAAAAATATAATTTATTACGGCTTTTTCAAACAGAGTGCATTAATATTGTACTGCGAAGCACTGGGGCTCTATAAAAAAGACTTTCTGACGCCTGCAAACATGTAAGTTCCATAAATTCCTAAATAGGAGATTTCAGCTGTCTCTGGTATTATGTGATATTTGCACAGCAAACTTTAATGCCAGGACAGTTTTAGACAAGGATTCTACAGACTTCACTGCTCCTTATGGCAGACGTGCTGTTTACACAGGCTCATAAACCTTCAGCAAAAGCTCCTAAGACTGCCTTCAGGTTTAAATCATGGGGTATTTTTAGCAGTCAGCAGTGACCAGCGCACTCCCCTTTCCATGCTGGAAGGTTATGAAGTTGGTGGAGTTGGAAGCCTTGTCCAGCGCTTACACAAATAATCAGACAGTTCAGAGAAGTCCCCTGTTCAGCTTGACTCCCAGCATCCGGAGGACAATGTGACAGTTTGCTGGAAGGTTTAGAAGCTAGATTGGGAATTAAAGGCTACTGTTGTCGCTTTATCAGTAGCCACCTTAATGATCTTACAGGGTCCCTCTAAATAAAGTCCAAAACAACTCTCATATATTTCAACAGTTTGAAAAACCTACAGTTATTTCATAGGTCTCAGGAGAAGCAAAGAGCAGAACAGGTCTGTATCATTCTATAAGAGGAGAAATCAATGTGTATGTTTTTGTTGTATTAGTAACCCAATTCTTTGAAGACCTCAGGACAGGGGGAGGAGAAACCAAAGTACAGTCATTTCACTTCCTGCTCAAGTGCTTTTTTTTTTAAGCATTGCATTCATAGTGACATTTTAAAAATGCAGTTTAATTGTAGAAGTTTCTGCTTACTTCAAGCAACAAAATTCCTACAGCCTTTTGGTGGTGGTGGTAGTATTTTTTTTAATCTTCTTTTTCCAGTGCAGGGTTTCTGTTTGACAGGCGCTAGATAAAAAGTGGGGCTGGGATGAGAAAGCACACCTTAAGAAAAGGGGTTGGAGGTTTTTGTTTATTTGTTTAGAAGGTTTTGCCAAAGTACCTTCCAGCCAAGGAAGAAATCACCCCTTTGCATACTGCTGTTTTTGCTGTGGTCTCCCCCAGTCTCTTTCTGATCCCTGATGGGTTCTCTCTCTGGTATAAAACAGCCGAATGAGTGACATGAATATTGGCAAGCTCCGCAGCTTGTTTTTCATCGCTAGCCTGTTGGGTCCCTCCAAATGAGTTTGCGAGCCTTTCTAAGTAAACCTAAAGGGGTTTATTTGTCAGAGCTAGAATCTCTTGTGAACAGTTCACTGAAGCTGTGGGGTAGATGCACACGTAGAAAAATGTAGCCGCTTTTACTGCCGGCTTTGTTCAGCAGCAACAAGCAAAGAGGGCGTTTTTAAAGGGCATCCCTAGTGTCAGGAGGAAATCCTGATTTTTATCTGTGCTTGGCAGGCACTCGACACCTTCAGAAGTTGGTTGGATTCTGTGAGTCCAGAGGGCAGAGCTTATAGAGGCATTAATGTGATAGGACTAATTGGGGATCCTGGGTGCCCTGTTAAAGTAACCCTAGTCATCATTTATGCTAAAGATGATACCCTCCTGGCAGCTTGCCACAGTATAGTTCAGATGCATCTGCTTTTAACCCTTTTCCGTTTATCTCTGGAAGTCTGACAGTGCGCTGCGTAAACACCTCGAGTACTACCACGTTCCGTGATTTCTGTTTCTAGAAACCTCTTTGCTAACAGTGGTGTGGCCTGTGTGTGTTAATCATCTGGCTACTGCGTTATTACGTGGGATTACAGTAAATAAAGAGAGAACACCTCAAGTCTATGCAGATTCCTGTATCCTAAGATGCCCTGATGAGGCCAGTTTCCTTTCCTCTCATTTTTATCCCATTTGCAATGGCAAAGATTGTTCATTTTAAAGACATGTGGTTACTGTGATATCTTTTTAGGCAGATAGATTAAATGAGTAGCCATCAGAGTAAAACCTTATTCATCTACAGTTTGCACATATTGAAATCGTGTATTTTGAACATCAGTTTGGTTAAGTTTTGTGTTTCTTCTATGGACTCGTTAAAGTCAAGGTCTTAAAAAAGGAGGAAAATGCTAATGATTTTATCATCAAATATAATTTGTTTGGATACAGACAATGAACGTTTAATGTTAACAAAAGTGTGTAGGAAGCCCAAAGGTGGGTTCTTTCGAGGACAAGTGTAGCGAATTGCGTTTGCACACTGGGTACCACTCACAGCAGATCAGACGAGACCCTGGCTCCTCTCTCATCAGCCTTATGATTTGATCAAAAAGGTAGTTCTGCATTAATTGATGTGGGGAAACGCACTGTTAAAATTAAAGCAGAGCCCAAGTTACCTCAGGGCCAAGTTCACATTCTGTTTCAGTATTTCTCTTACAACTTAAAAAAATAAAAATAAAGGCAGGTGTATGTGTGTGTGTGTGTGTGTGCGCCTGGATCTCTGTGCCCTGTCTGCCTTGGAAACACAGCCGCCCCTTCTCTCACTGTGTTGAAGATTTATTTTCACGGCTTCGTTTTTCCTCCCCCCAGACTGTATTTCTGAAGATCGTTGGTTTGCGTCTCTTTTTCCTCTGTGTCCTTGATAGGAACCATGCTACCGGTTTTCTGCGTGGTGGAACATTATGAAAATGCCATTGAGTATGATTGCAAGGAGGAACATGCAGAATTTGTGTTGGTGAGGAAGGATATGCTTTTCAACCAGCTGATTGAAATGGCCTTGCTGTCTCTGGGTTATTCGCATAGCTCTGCTGCCCAGGCCAAAGGTAAATAATGCAGACGTGGGGTTGGAAAAATTGCTTGGCATCCTTTGTTTACCTTGCAGAGAAAGCAACTGAATATTTCCATTCAAAAAACTGTAGCCTGTGTGTTACATGGGTTCCTTCTAGACTGTGGCTTTAAAAAATTGGCTTAATTCAGTTTGGTTTAGTTAACACACATTTTGCTCATGTGGAATGTCGAGGTAGATTTTTTTTTTTAAATTACTTCAGCTGAATCATTAGTATGCTTATTGACCTTAATAATCTGCTCCACTGAGGACCCACAAGGAAGTGAGGAACGTATTTGAGCAGATGGACTGTTGAGAGTCAATTTGCATTTATGACTGAATATCTAGTTCTGTTTCTTTTATTCTGTTTCTGATGGTTTTATGGGCTGTAAAGTATTTTTCAATGCTGATTCCCATTGCAGTAGAGAATCTTATCTAAATCGTAAAGCCATTTAGAACTGGTTCAGCTATGTCTTATTAGAACTTCCTGCAAGTTAGGAAAATGTGGCCTCTGCCTAGGTTTTATTGATGGGGTTTTATTTCCAAAATAATAAACAACCCCACCGTCATTTACATAATTTCACAATTTAGAAAGCTGAGCTGTGAATATTTTCATTGACCTGCCTTTTAGAGGGAAGGGAATCATTCAAAAAAATAACAATATTGCTTGTGGTGGGGGGCAATTAAAAAAGAAAAAGAACAAACCTTCTACTAGATACGTTATCTGAAGGGTAAAATAGTTAGTGACATATTCTCTTTATCTGGAATAGGACTAATCCAGGTTGGAAAGTGGAATCCAGTCCCACTGTCTTATGTGACTGATGCCCCTGATGCTACGGTAGCAGATATGCTTCAAGACGTGTATCATGTGGTCACATTGAAAATTCAGTTACACAGGTGAGTCAGGACAGCAACTCTAGGGCAGAACATTCTACTTACCTGATCATCTGAAATAAAGCATCTCTGGTCACCCTTCAGTTGTGATTTACTCTGTGTTTCAGAAAGGTTAACCCAAATTGATTTTGTTACTTTACCCCTTCTGCTTTATTTTCCTAACTTCAATCTGTCATTAAAAAGCAACCTTCCCCCCAAATGCATCGATCTGTGCAGGTTATCAGACGACGAGACTTTGTATGTGCAGTGGATTAAATGATGCATTACAAGAAGGCATTTTACATAAAGTTTACTTAAGAGAAAAATATTTTTGCATATCATGAACAGTGCCATCTGTGTACATTTTGTGAAAGAATGCCTTATTCGCTATTGCCGAGCTCTTCTTCATTTATGTATATATATATTTTTTACCATTTTAACTCGAGTCCTGAAAGGAAAGTGTTCCCACGTTCCCGTTTTTCACCATGGCTCGTGAGAAAGCAGCACACCTTAAATTGTCTTCCCAAGCACATCAGAGCAGGAAGGTAGAAGTAACGTGAAAAAATAGCCACCACAGGCAGCTGATGTATAATTCATGCATCGATACAGCAGATGTGTTGTATAAAGTAATTAACTAATCGGAACAATCAGGAGACCGAGAGCAATCTCCAGATGCATCTGTTTGATGCGCAAAATGAAATCTGTCTGTCTTAAAGGAACGTTCTGCAGCAGGATGCGATCTGGTCATAATCCCCTTTCTAATCTGTGTCTCCAATAGTTGCCCCAAACTAGAAGACCTGCCTCCAGAACAGTGGTCCCACACCACCGTCAGGAATGCGCTGAAGGACTTACTGAAGGATATGAATCAGAGTTCCTTGGCCAAGGAGTGCCCCCTCTCACAGGTACTTGGCATTGCCTGTCCTAAATGATAGGACATTGTGGGCAGCCCTAGTTAGAGGTGTAATAGGGTTCCCTAGTCTAAAGCAACTGGCATCGGAAGCAAGAATCTCCCCAAAAGGCAAAGTGACTTGACCGCTGGTGACTTTCAAAAATATGCCCTATTCGTCCTGAACCAGAGCCTTTACACTTTTTCCCCCTTGGGGAAAAGAGCGGAGGAAAAACAGCTCAGCAGAACTCTACACTAGCTCGATTGTAGATTCCTCCTCTTGAGTGCTCTGAGCTTGGAAGCTACATTGTCCTGAGAGCCTTTGTTTAAGGGAATAAAGGTGGTATAACTTCCAGGCACCCCTAGGTGAGTGGGAAGGGCATTGGAAGTGTTAATGTTCAAAACTGCACCATGCTACCTCAATAAAACAAGAGTATAGTATAGTTTTTGGATACTTTGTTCATTACCAAAAAAAAAAAAAAAAGAAGAAATAGCATTTAGTAAAAAAAAAATTTTTTAAGTAAGAACAGAAAACAGAAATCTCTTCCCTGTAACTAAAGATTAAATAGTTATTATTTATCAGGATTTTGTCACCAGTTTTATGGCATTGGTTTACACACCCCAGCTTTTTATTTTTTAGTGAGATCATATGTTTTCCTCTGAGACGCCTGTCATACCATCAGGGATTTTTGAAATCAGACAAAGATTTATTATTATTGTATTCGAGTTTTTAGAGTGAATTTTGGTAGAGGGGCAATTAAAACTCTACTGAGAGATTGCCTCTGTTTCTAAATGTAAAGCCAAACATCACTTTTGATGATGCAGAGCTGATTTCAAATAAAAAAGAAAGGATGCTGTGAACCCGCTCTTCATGGGCTGCTCGTGTGGTCACGACGTAACTGTGTCGTAATGTCATCTCTCAGTGCCCACACCAGTGAAGGTCATGCCACCATAGAGTATAGTTGAAGTGCTGGTCTAACTAGATTTTTACTAAATTTTTAAAGTTTTTCTTTCAATGCAAGTTTAAAATGTAAGTGTGAATGTTAGTCTGTCAGTCATTTGGACTTGAACTGAATGAGTGCTGTAAACATTTCTGCAACTGAGATATTCTCAAAATGTGTTTCTAATGTGATGGCCGTGAAGATACATGGGTACCTTTGGAAGGAAGGTTGTGGCCTTTTGTGCTGCCGTTTCATGGAACCTCCATGTATTGCAGGTTTGCTGCGTTACAGTCCATCAGCTTTACTTTGTTATTTGTTAGCAATTCTAGGAATGAAGCAAATGAATTAAGTTTACAGTTAATGATGGCTTTTTATATTCTTTTAAGGTAAGCTGTGGCCACAGGTAAAATATTCTCTGGTGTTAAGTGTCCGTTTCTTGAAAATCAGAGCAAAGTCTTTTTGTCATTTTAGCTGATCTTCTCTTTCTCTCTCTCTCACCCTTGGAGTAGGCAGGATGTGAATTTATAACCGTCGAATAAAAGTAATTTAAATTAATTAAACACAGTTAAATCAATAGGATGATATAATGAAGCAGGTGACTTACCTCTGGGGCTTTGGATTTTGCAGACAACTCCAGATAGTTTGTCACTTAGTTTCAGCATTTGAAAATTTGAAATGTCCTAGAATTAAAGGCTGGTTTATTTGTTTGTTTGTTAACTCAGCGTTAAAATACATATAAATACCCACTATAGGAATCTCATGTATCTTCATGTTACTAAGTGTCCCATTGATTTGGGAAGGCAGAGATTTAAGGCATTTACTGTGAGCCGGAGAAGAGGATGCTAGTATAAGTATTTATTGAAACAGGCAGTGAGAACTAATTGTTAAATGACATCAACATTCAGCCAATAAACTCTACCTCACTATAGCTTATAAATACAATTGTGAGTTTACTTAATGTTATCATGGGAAATGAATTAAATACAAACTATTATAATGTTAAACAGAATTGACAAAATGAAATTCAGGACTTGGTTTTGGAGTCAGACATGGGTGAATTTCTATAGAGGCCTCGAGAGGAACATGTGGGCCTGGGTAGCTGGGGACCCTGCTGTCATCCTTAAGTGGTGAAACTAGGCTGTAACTTCAACATCAGTTGTAATTACAATCTTCCTTTCTTTAAAAAAAAAAAAAAAAAATTTGTAAAAGTATACATCGTTCAGCAGTGGCAGCAAATATTTGAAATTAATATTTAATATTTTGAAAAAGTGCAACTTGTTCTCTAAATGAGGGGGTTATTTTATATTCTGCTGCATCATCTTCTATTTCTCTAGAATGAATTCGTGAATCTGATACTCAATTCGGAATGTTTTAATTATGGACTGTTTTCCATTTGCTTCTTTATTTTCTCTTCTGTCAGAAGTTATTAGTTAGAGGAAATGCAGGCACTCTAAGGCCTCAGCCCCAAATATATGCTGAGCTTGGTAAAACTGCTCTTTTTTTCCTCCCTGGTGAGATTTGGTGATGAAGATGCTGTGGTGCAAAATGCCTAGCAAATAATAAATACGGCCTCAGTCTTGTACAAAATGGGACCTAACGCCAAGAAATGCTACAGCTTAAGACTTTTTCCCCTCCTGTGGAGTTCTGATTCATTCACGTGAGGACTCTTAGCATACAATTCAGCATGCCCATTTTGCTGTACATTAAGGATTTGGTTTTGTTTAATATGGTAAAATAGCCCAGTCTTGAATATGGCCATTGGGTCCCTAATGATATGCTGAGCAGAATGTCCACCCTGTGGGCAAGGAGATTCCCTTTACTGAGGAGCGGCCAGGAGGGAAGGGGAGGGGCAGCCCCAGGAATTTGCCTGGGGTGTCCGGCAGGCCATGCCTCCAGTGCTCCCAGGAGGATTGTCCCCTACTTGCAAAGAGCAAGTCCAGTTTGCACTTCCAATCTTAGAACTAGAAGATGTTATCTTTCCCAGAGATTAAAGTCAAAATGCTGGTTAGTGACTGACCCCCAAAGTCCTTTCCCAAGGATGCGTTTTAGTGTGTTGATTTTAAAATGAAGACTTAGGTTTTCCTGCAGTAATGTTTTCTTGGATAATCTTTGCAAGGTTTTCTCTAGCCGCAGAAATTCCATTAAGTGTGCGTGGGGTTTGACTTATAACTCAGACCTTTATTTCTGTGACTGATTTCCTATCATAAATCTGCCCAAATAGATTGACATCCATTTATTGTTTATTCTACCACGTGTTTGTTTATTTTTGTAAACTGTTCTAAGGCATAAGAAACCCTTAGCTCATTATGGATCTGAGGTTGGGCGCTGTGTTGTTACTCTTGCTTTTTTCAGTGGATGTGGTTAGGTAAGGTGGGTGTTGTATTCTGACCTGCAAGTAAGGAAGGGAGAATAAAGTCTGACGTGGGGATAGGAAAGCTTATGGTCATGGGAACTTGGAGGGTATGGATTTGGAAGGTAAGTTGGGATTTGAAAAAGTAAATATTTTGATGTACAATAAAAATAGATTTCATTTTAAGTTTCCCCTGAAGTTTTAGAAATTGAACATTAGATAAATATGTATACATTCAGTACAAGGATAGATTCGTTTTGTTAAAAGTATCATAAGTAAAAGGTCAGTTATTACTTCTGCCAGACTAGCGTCTTCCTTCTAAAAAGTTTAGGTCACATATTCCTAAGGGATTTTAATCTGATATATGTGCATTTTTACCACCCTTGCCCACCACACACACATTCACATTTGTGTACACAAACACACACACGCTCACACATCACCACTTTCATATTTTTAAGGTGCCGGTTCTTTCTGTTTCATTTCTTACCTGGGAAAAGTAGCTCCAAGCCCGAGTCCTCCATACAGTGAGAACTGTCATTTTTATTTTCAAGTAGCAAAAGATATATAAAATGAATTTAAATTCGAACGTTCCATTTAGAAGTAACGTGGAGAAAAATGATATTTTGGTTTTCCTTTTTCTGACAGCATCTAGGGGTGTAGAATGTGTCAGACTTTTCATTAGGTACTGGCAAAACAGGCGAAAAAAGAAGCCACCTTGCCCTGCTGAAGCTTGGCGCTTAACCCTGCCCATTCTCTGAAACTTGACAGTCATTTCCATAGACATTAATAAACCCCTGTGTTCAGCTGGTTTTCAGTCTGTATTATACAAAGCACCAATTTAAAAAATCCCTATCTGTTAGGCTGTAGAGATATATATATTTTTTAACTGCACTTTATATTATTTTTTTCATAATTTTGGGGCCAAAATGACGTCTCTAAAAAAATTCCAGTAAACATTAATAATCACATTTTCTCCAGAGAATATCCAACATCAGTATTCAAATATTGTATTTCACATGAGAGTCTAACCTATGAAATTTATTCACATATTCATATATTTATTCATTCAGAAATAGGTATTGACAGTCTGCTGTGTGACAGGCATTCTATTTCCTATGGAGTAATAAGGGTGACACATCTTAGTAGTTGAAATAATAGTAACTTTCATTTAGTACTTTTACAGTATCAAGAGTGTATCTGTCACCCTAAGTGGTATATGGTTTTATATCCCCATTTTCAGTTAAGGAATCCGAGCCATGGAATGTTTAAGCAAGTCCCATGATTACGGAGCAGGTGAAGCAGAGGGGCGAGAATTCATACCCAGACCCTGTGAGCTTAATCAAGTATTCTCGGATGGATGGATGGATGGATGGATGGATGGATGGATGGAAGGAAAGATAGATAGATAGATAGATAGATAGATAGATAGATAGAGACAGAGGCCTTTTTAAAAAACCTTTCTCCAACTAATTTGATGTTTTATAAAATACATTTCTCTGTAGTACTGATAACTACTTACAGTTTTCCAACTGTATTTATTCTTACTGCTGAAATTTTTCTTTAACGTATGTTTTGTTTTTGTACCTTTGATTTTGTCATTCTTACATTGACTCACTTTAAAAATACCGTCATGCCCCTAATTTAGAGTATTCGAGGGTGATTTAGAGCACGGGGACTGATTCCTGGGATAGTCTGGTATTTGGGAGGTTCCAAAAAGTTTGACTGTAAGAACTCTGTTGGCAGTCACTTCTCCCCGTCCTTACATCCTGTCCGGATCAGTAGGTATAATTGCACTAATAGCCCAAGACAACGTTAGATATTTGCATGGGAAACAGTGGGCAATTTCTCGAGTCTATGTGAAAATATAGACCTTAGTCATTCACTGGCTCAATGTGATGACCAAGGGTATAACTGGCAGCTCTATTTAAAGTTTCCTGTTTGAGATCTGCTTGTAGGATTTTGTACCTGCCCCTTCCTAGCATAATATTGTAAATCTATTGTAAATCTTGTCATTAAATATCATATATTTTGAGGAAAAGCTCCACGTAGGAGCTTTTCTTTCCTCTTTTAAATGGCAAAACTTTTCCCAGTTTTTACCTTACTGCCCAAGGGAGTCCGAGGTTATGAATATCTGCTTTGCCAGGCATGGAAGTACTAGATACTAATTGGATTTTATTACTACTTTCAGCAATTAATGGCGAGATCCATAAAGGAAATGGCAAACCAGTCTTAAATGGGCAGTTGTGTGAATTGCTAAACTTACATCAGATTACTTTTTCTGTCTCCTTTTTTGAACCAGTTATTACTTCACTCTAGTACCTCTTTCAAATTAGTGAGATATCTGTTCTGTGTTAATAATGTAATACGTAGCATCTATAATAGACGTGTCCTCCAAATTGCAAATTTGCTTTTTTGTGTCTCATCTACCAGGCTCATTTTTAGCCGGTTTATATACATAAGGGTTTTACTGTAGCTTGATATTAGTTCCCTGTAACCTTTCAAAAAAGCCAAACTTAATAAAGCATCTGACTTCAAATGGATTGATCTCAGATATTTTATGGCCACTATCTTTTCACAAGAATAAAACATAAAAGAGTTTAAGCCATGCCAATTTAGAGGGTGCTTTGACAGAAGTAAGCACTTCATTTTCACTTAATAGATTTTTACCCACGCTTTGTTTTAGATCTGAACAGGTTTCCTCTGACCTCAAAATCACTAATGCAAGGAAAATTACCATATCATGAGTGCATTTCCCCTATTTTTTTCTGATTTACAGAATAATAAATACTGCCAAGGCTTAGGAGTAGACATGGCCTGAGAGAAAGCCTATTAAATGCTAGTTTCTAATTTTTTTAAAAAGTTAACCAAATCATGCTAATCAATCAGATTTTCTTGCTCAAACAGCTAGTTTTAAAGTGCTTTTGGAGTGTCTTTTGTCAGAATGACTACGTAAATTTCAAGTTGGGCTTTCTCTGGATTTGCTTTTTAAACCTGTTTTATTTCATGTCAGATTTTGGTCCCCAACAAACTCATAAACAAACAAACAGAAAACCCTAAATTCAGAATAATCAAAACAGATACTACACGCACCAGATTTTTTCCTCTTTCTTTGGAAACTGCTTGATTGTAAGGTGCTCTGAGTATTAAAAAACATAACAGAGCCTTTAACGTAACAGGAGAGAGCGTCAGCCAGGCTCCGCAGTTCATTGCCAATTGAAATAAGGAACGCTCTTGCTGTTGGGACTTTTAAATCTAGACTTAAAAGTTATTTGTTCTGCTTAGCATTTTTAAAATGGTTCTGTTAGGAATTGTATGTGCTTTAGTTTTAATTTTAACTCATAATGATTGTAAAGCACCCTGGGATCCTTGCATGAAGGGCGCTACAGAAATGTAAGATTGTAGTGGGTTCTAATATGCAGTATTATTATGGGGTGCTGGAGTTCCATTAGGGACAATTCAGGAGGCTGCAGAATTCCGCATTGTAGAGAAGGTGGCTGACTTAAGAAACTTTTTCTTTTCTCTCATCCTTACTCTAAAACTTCATCCTCTTTAGTCATCTTTTTCTTTCTCCTTTTCAAAAGACTATTCTCTTGTACGGCAATATTTCCCCACGAAAATGCTAATCTAATTTAGTTTACTCAAAGAGGTTAAAGAGGCAAATGATGTTGAAAGTTAAGAACGATTAAAGCTTTAATTGTTAGCACCGTTTGAAATCACATTCTTATCTAGATGACAAGACAGGGTATTTCCTCACTGGATACCACCCGACTGTCCTAGGCTTGTCCCGTTTTACTATCAATCCAGCGCTTATTCCTATGCAACTGAAAAACGTGGAGCAAACCAAAACGAGTATTATCTTTATGAAACGTCACAATAAATATTTCGCCAAATGTGTTGAATCTCCTCGATTATGTTAACGTAGGGCAGAGCTCGATCTCATTTTCTTTTTATTTCTTAATGGAACTATCTTTGGAAGTGATATATTTCATCAGCCACTGCTCCTTGCCATCACATAATTAGTAAGCTAATAGCATTCGTTCCATGGGAGTCAAGAATGTGAGCTCTGTCGTTACCCCTCTGTAAATTCAGGCAGGTGACTCTCCATGCCTCATTTTTTAAATCTGTAAAGTAGCAAGATAATAGTACCAATGTTTCAGGATTGTTAGGAGAATTACATGAGTTAATACTTGTAAAGCATTTGGAACAGCGCTCAGTTCTAAAGTACAGTATACTTGTTTTTCTACAGCCTGGGGATTGAGAGTTTGAAAGGGCACTTGTGGGTCTAAGAAACTTCGTTGCTAACATAGAAGATTTTGGTACAAGTGTCACTTTTTATGGAAACAACCAAGAACTTTTCGTTTGTGAAATAATTAAAGGGCCGTTTTATAACTAACTCATTCTCACCTTTAAGGAATGCTTTTAGCGCCCTCCTTAGAATCAGTATAAAGGTCTGATGCATCTTAAAATGCAAGTGGGGGGAAAACTCAAACATGATGCTTTAAATAAGCACATTTGAAAGTTAAGCAGATGTGGTATCTTAGACTGGACAGTGTCAAAGATGCCTGGTGTGGACTGTCCTCTGGATGTGAGTTTTCCCAGTGTTCCTTCCTTTAACTACCCTCCACCCCCCACTCCCTACATCCAAGTCTCTGTCCCTCCTTTATGCCCCCCCCAATAGCACTTTCCACTTTGTTTTGTAATTATCTGTGGACTAACTCCGTTCTCTGAGTACACTGTAATTGATGGTCACAAAGGGACTAAGTTTTATTCATCATCACATTCAGAGATCTGACACATAGTAGGATCTCAGGAATATTTGTCAAACCTAAACAGACTCATAGAATTTTCATCATGTTTATTTCATGAGCCTATAAACTATGTCAAGTAGTTTTATTACTAGTATTTTATATGTAGTCTTATCTATAATATCCTACTTTACAAAATATATTTCCTATTACACTTAATTCTGAATTTTTAATTTACCTTACCAAGAGCAAATTACTTCTACATTTTCCTCTAAGAAAACCTACTGATATTCCAAGCTGTCCCATATTTTTGCTTATATTGTCACTGTTCTTGAGTATATGTACAAAACCTCTATGTTTGTAAGCAGAACAATAGTCTTGGGAGGTACAAGGGACCCAGAGATCTAAAAACTGCTATAAAAGACCTAATTATACGTCACTGTTAAGCACACTCTTTAACAACATATTTCCGTGCACATTTAAAATTTTTCTTTTATAATCAACTGTGTATTTCAGCTTAGCTAGTAGGTTTCATTTTGTCTCAATTGCGTTATATTTGAGATCCATGCTTTTCTATTATTACTCTATTTATTTATGTTTGTCTATTTCTCATATTAAAAAAAAAAATAAAGCGGGGGGGAATACCAATAGCAGAATCAAATGATTTATAGACCAAGACGCTGACACTGCCAAGCTGCTGACACTGCCAAGCTGGAAATGCCAGCAGTTAAGTAGCACCCCGTGTTAGCTCACAATGTCTGTCCCTCAGCTGAGGTTCCAGAGGCCACATTTGGCATTGGAGACTCCGTTTGGGGCTATAAACATCTAGTGTGTAAAAGTCAGCGGTGTGAACGTCCAGAATCACCTGAATTTAGAGAGAGCTGCAAGTGGAGATAAGTGTTGAGCCATTGCAGAACAGGCCTCAGGGGCTTGGTCTGTCCACCCTTCTGCAGGAGGCACCAGCTCAGCCTGGCTCTTCACGCACCTGGTGATGGACTGAGCTCCTTACTTCATGACGGACAGCCCGTCCAGCACATTTTTTTTTTACCATTTCACCATAACTCCCAAAGAGGTGATTACCAGTATATGGCATTTTCCTAAACTGTAAAGCATTTTCATAATACTGATAGAGGTGAGCTAGGTTAATTTGATTTTTCTCTGTGACCTCATCCAGAGGTGACATTGGTTTCTATTTATTTAGTAGACGTGGGAAGTCTTGGCTAACAACTAACAACTAATAAAACACAGAAATCAAGGACATGACCTAGCCCTCAGTCTCCTGTGAAATCTTGGATCAGATCTGGGTGTGATCCACTGCCCACGCAGTGGGCTCCCAAGGGTTTGTGCAGACCCAGAAGTTCCAAGCCTCTTTTGGGGAGTATATATGTGGGGAGAGCTTCCGTTGGATTCATGAGACTCCCAAAGAAAGTCTTTGGCCCCATAAAAAGCTAAAAAGCAGTCTTACTTTTCTCCCCAGTTTTTAGGCAGTGTGGCTTAAAAATCTAATAGCGTTCATACAAGGAAGGAAGGGATATAAAATCTGTGAAGAGTTACAGAGTCTGATTCTAGTATTTACTTTTGGAAAAATGGATTGTTCAGACTAGTTTTTTTTTTCACTCTGTGGCTTGAAGTTTCTCAAAATGCTTTATTTAGGACCTCTGGAATTTAATACAAATTTGGTATCTTTTTCTGCTATTTCTAAGTACAGATATGAGAAATTTTAATCTCCATAGAGAATGGGAGATTTAACCACACAAGGGCCATCAGAGAAAGAAGGAGCAAGCATTCCCAGTGCTCAGGATTTAGAATTTTAGGAAATGATTTTTGCTATAAAATCAAATAAAACTCACTAGATTTATCTAATGAAAAACTTATGAAAATTCTATTTGGAGTAGCGTAATGTTTAATGATAGTATGTTTTTAATAATCATATTATAAGCAAGATACCGAGGGACTCCAACCTTCCTAAAAAATAAAACTGTAGTTGGTAATGTCTGCACAGTGAACGGTTGATGGGTATAACAATCGCATCTTCTTTAGTCATTAAAGAAGACCCTGTAGGACCTGTGTCTGGGAATGCCTATAGATCTCATAGAATCTTCAAGTTGTTAGAAGGGACCTTGCAGATTATCTAGTTCATTTCCCTTCATATTGCAGATGAGCAAACCTAAGCCTGCAGTTAGTTTGAAATATTACATGCCCTTAGTAACAGTACGCTTTTTAGCAAATATTTTCTAATTTAAGCTCTTTACCAATGTATTCAATTCGTTTGAATAAGAAGGTTTCAGTAGCATTAAGAACGATCTAGATGATACTTATACAAAAAGATAGAATAGAGAATCTGGTCAGAAGATATTATCTGGGCCTTATGTAAAATTACTTTAATTATGCGGAAAAGCCGTACGAACTGTGAGCCAGCATTTCCTTTAAACATGATGAATTGGCTATTTAAACCATTACATAAAATTCCTGTGCTTCGAAACGGTCACATTTTCATCTTTAGGAAATGTAGTAAGAGAATTAAAACAGAATCGCCCAGGTTCTCTTTGTGCTTCCCTTTGTACTCCTTTGGAGCTTTGTACCGAGTTTCTATTTTTAGCACGATACAAGGGTGACTCTGTGTGACGATGCCATTTTCAAGGCACCGGGATTGATCAAGATGGCAAGAGCCTTAACGATGGCAACTGGAGTTTAAGTAAAATTTAGAAGTGATTAGTCTCTTCTCAACAAATTGAGATGCCAAGTATGCCCCAGTTGTATCTCCCAAGAGAATAGCTTAGAAAGCAATAAAGGATCCAGAGGGAAAGATTTGGGGAACATAAGCTAACATCACAAAGAGAGTATGACACTTAGAAATCCTGCCATTTGCTTCCCATAAATCGAAACCCGATTCCCTTCCTCCCCTCCCTCAATACCAGATGGGGACTACCTGTGAATTTTCAACAAATTCGTTCCATGTCACCATCTCCTATGATGCCTTGTTTGTAGTATTTGATATCCTTTGGGATGAAAAGAAAACCCCATTTACTGAGAATCCCTATTAAAACAGTGTTTGAATGTGGAGTTGATTCCATTTGATCTGAAGTTAAAATTTGACCTTTAAGTTTCCCACGCGCATCTAAAAACCTGCTGTGAAAATTCAGGCCATAGGCAGGCCGGACCTAGAGAGAGGGGAGGGCCAGCCGAGTGTGTGAAGTTACACTTGTCAAAAAATAAAAATGTAAAATAATAGAGAGCCAGCAGTTTGACAGATTGTTCAGTAAATGCTCATTTTATTGAAAATTATAAAAAGGTGCTTAATGTCTCTGTGCCATTAATACAATACATAAAAAGGTTACTGTCAAGATTAGTGCTCCAGCCCTGAAAATTAACTGCGGGGCTTTACAAAGCATCACTGTGTGTCGCCTGAGAAGTTAAAGGTTTCTGTATATACGTTCTGCACGCACGGACATTTATTTCAGAAAACAATTATTTTAGACTTTATGCCAAAGACATGAGCAGTTATGTGCTTTCATTTTAAGACATGGATGTACCAGATATATATTACAGACAAGGTAGAACCATGAAAAATCGCCTTACAGAATTAAACCTGTGCAAGATGATTTCCCCTTGTGTCTCTGGAGTATTCCAATTCAAAACATACATTCCTTCCTACAGAACAAGATATTCAGATTCCTTAGTTGAAATTAATTAGCATTCAGAAACCAGATAGCATGTTTTTGGGTATTCATGAGATCTCTGTTTGAAAAAAAAAATGTTTTTAACTTGTAGAAATGTGTTGCAACACACAGATGGGAAGAAAAAGGAAAAAAAAAATCTCTTTAGCAAGCACTGTGTGTAAAAGGAATATTACATTTTGCACGTTCCTGATTGCTCTGTGTAAACAGTTTTTGACATCTGTCTTTATAGTTTTCGAGGAGAGGAAGACTTTGTTAAAAGAATCATTTTTATACAGCAGTCCCCATTTCAGTCTTGCTTTACCTGTATTATGAAAGCAGATGGTCTGCATGTCTTTTGAATATTTATAACTATCAAAAACAATCTCTTGCTATTCACCCTTAGGCTTATGAGATGTCAGGACTGTTCTGGTTGAAAAAAAATCATCTTGGGTGTTTACAGAAAGAGGATTACATTAAGCTGAAATGACTATACATTTTCCAGTTTAATATTTGTCCATCAGCTGTTTAATCGTATTTAGATAATTGTGTAAATAAGATGTGGTAGCTTTTGCCCTCTCTGCTGATGGAGCCTGAAAGCTTTAAACTTGGGTGAACCACCATTTTGTAGAGGCTCTGGCACCTCTTCCCACCTCAGTCAGACCATCCACAAGTCTTTAGTAAGTTTTGATCATGATATCACAGTCCTGTTAAAAAAAAAAAAAAAATTGTGCACGGAAAGCCTGTATGGAGATCCCATGAATGCTAGGGACCTGCTGGCTTCCGGTACAGGCTGTGTAGTTTATTAGAGTGAACTGTAATATGCAAATAGGGTCCAGCGCTCCAATTACCCTTTAAAGATGGCATGGCTTTCTCTTTCTCCTCCATGAGCACGCAGCGCTTTGAGGGTATTTTGGAAAACTTTTGGTATAGTCGGGGTTAACTGGTTTTTTGACTGGAAGCTGAGCAATCAGAGATAACAGATTTTGCTGTGGTTGGTTGATTTGGCAGAAAAGCATGAACAGTTTTGGTTTAAATGATTGAATAACCTGATTAGCATTGTTTGGGGGTGGGTTTTTTTGTTGATGTTAAAGGCACAGCAAAGCAATTTTAAGGGTAATCAGATCACTGCCTTTCCCCAGTTGATGAACCGTTTTTTCAGAAGGCCTCACCTCTCCCCGCAACCTCTTCCTTGGCTCCTAAGATGACCAAGGAGAAAAATAAAAAACTCTCTTCCTTCGGTTTTCTAAATGTGTTATAAATACACACTTAACAGTGTACGTCCTATTCTAGCAGGGGGTTGACAGGATAGAATATTTTGAAAAAATTATGTAACTTCCACCAATTCCTTATGGGTTTGGGGGTTGTTTTTTGTTTTTCAAATGCAGAGACCTGCAGTATTTGAGAGCAAAGGTTCAGAATGTTCTAACCATATCGAAGTCAGGCTGTAGAAAAATTCCACCCTTACCTTTTCACAATTAGAAAGGTTATAAATAATGTATTTGGCTGAAAAGGAAGCTCAGCCTGTGGCAGATGGTATCATTCTAGAGAACCAGGGTTTCTGTGAAGATGGCATTCTTTCAGATCGGAACTCGAGCAGACTCTCAGAAAGAGCCGGAGCTCCTCATAGGGCGCAGACATGTGCTTTATGGATCTGAGAAAAGCTTACAACTTGGCTCCTAGGATGAGAATATTGTGTCACACTGGGGTTAGGAGACCCACAGCCAATTTCTGCCGACTTCCAAACTGTATTTCCTGACGCTGGAAGCTGGGGCCTCTTCCTTGGTTTGTGTTCCTGGGTAGTGTTTGAACTTGGGATTTAAACTGAAGGAGTTTTATCAGCCTGGTTATTTTAGTCCCTGAACGTGGATGCTTTCCACAGACTGGCCACCAAATAAGAAGACTTGTCAGGCAAGCCGTGCCCTTTTCCCAGTGCTTTGGAGAAGCTCGTATAAATAGACACCCAGAGATCTGGGAGAACACGAGCACCGAGCTCAGTGACTTCCAAGACATCTGTGAGGAAGTAGCTTCAAAAACCTGGAAGGGAGCTCTTGCAAATTCAAGAACAAAGGTTCTTCAAACTCTTTGAGCTCGAGCTTGACAGCTAAAACTGATGGATGGAAAAGATTCCCTGTGACAATTAATCTAACATTACCTTTGACCTTTAAGAAAACAAAGAGAGAAGAGGACTTTCTGGTAGCCTGCAGTAATGACTTATTTCAGTGACCTTTTATCGATCACCAAATAGGTTGCCCAGCCCTGTGATAGGTCCAGGCTATATGGAGATAAGCCCCAAGGCTCACCCTCCTAGTGGGAAATAAACAGCGTGATGGGTGCCATGGTGGAGGTTCTATGTACGGGATGTTTGGGCCATCAGGAAGAGCCCTGCAGGAGTACGCGCTGAAATTGTATCCTAGGTGAGCAGCTGTTAGCTAGAGATGGAAGAGGGCATGGATCAAATAAGTCAGAGGAGTGGTGTGTATCTTCCTGATGTCAGCTACCACCTGGTACCTACTGGCCAGCTTTGGAAGATACCACCAAATTGGAATATTGAAACAAATGGAAATGCTCTTTTTCATTGATGTTTTCCCTTGTTATCCCTTGACCCGACTTGTCATTGAATCATTTAATTTGTATCCTCTTTGTTCTTTCATAAGAAAATTTCTTTGACTTAAAATACATCATTTGAAAATTGTATCTAAGACTCATATGTTATTTAAAGCATAGTCTTTCGACTGATCTGAAATGTGATCACATAATAAAAGCCAATGAAGAGGGAGGCAGAGGGTTGTCATAGTAATTAACTTCTCTTAAGTCCATACTCCGTATGTTCCAGGCTCTGTGCTAATTGTATCACATTCATTGTTTTATTTATTGTCAGTCCAAGTGGAGATAGTATGTCTCTTCGAGTCATTATTTTTCTAGTGACTTGTTCAGTTCTAGGCACATAGCAGGAGTTCCATAGATAGTTGCTGGATGAATGAAAAAAAAAATGTCCATATGAATAGGTTCTCAGAACAGCCCCAAGAGGTGACTGCTGCTGACATTCCCGTTTAGTACTGGGAATTGTCGTAGTGGTCAGTTAATCTGACCCAGGTCACACTACCAGTGTGTGATACATGTTGGACTTGAATGCAGGTTTAGCTCATTCTGCTTCATCAAATGAACATTTAGAGTGTATTTAATACGTGCCAGGCATTTGGGCTGGAAAGGAATACAGAGCCCCAGACCTGCATGGACTCATAGCTTAGTGAGTAATCTTTTTAGTTAGTGATCTTTTTAAACTACGTTCTTTTGATTGACAGAAGAATCCCAAGCCTCCTTCTCAGAAACATGGATCTTCGTTTACCTACCCCCATCCATCCTCAGCCCATAGGGAAGTATTATCAATCTTGACTTTCTCTTCTTTGTATTATCAAAACAAGAGGTGTTTCTTTATGATTTTCCAAATTTACGACACAGGACTGAATGTGATCTTTCAAATACCATGTGCCCCCCCCGCAAGATTCTGAAATCTCTCTTCCCTGCCTTTAAAACTCATAGACCTAGTTAGATGCCATGCCTAAGCCTTCAGTGGGGATTGTACCACAGGGAAAACAAAATGTCTCATGCAGTGGCTGTCTGAGCAGTTTAGTTGGACATATCACTGCATATTGTTCCAGTAAAAATAGAGGTGACCCCAAGTTACCTGAATTATGGACTATTTCCCGGCCCCCTAAAAGCACAGAAAGATAGAGAATCTAGAAAGTTGCTTTGGCATGCGTCATAACCTGTGGATTAGCCTTTTGACTTATGTCTCACTTAGGCTAATATTTATGTTATTCAGAGTTTCCCTAAGCCCGCACCACTTGACAGAGTAGAAAGCATCCAGAAAGTCACTTAAGGACAGAGCCTACCAATTTAGGGTTAAACGAGGGCAGGGGGAAGCTTTGATGAACACGCACATATGGATATTATTTTCCACATATGGGTAATAATGAACTACATAGCACTGTTACATATGGGCTCTAGTTTTATAAAAATATTTCAGATGTTTTTTTTTCTTTTTCCCACACATTGTATATTTTTCTTCCTCCCCTACCCCCATATATTTTCCACTCTTGCGCTACTGAATCACATTAAATTGAAATGATCTGTTTACATGTCTCTTCCTGATAGACGGTAAACTTCTTGTAGGCTGAGGCTGTATCTTATCTGCCCTTGTATCCCTAGTACCAGCCAGGGACGTAGTAGGTGCACAGCAAAGAGCGAATCTCATAGATGGAACCATTGGCAAAGTCAGGTAGCCTGGACATTTGTCAGAAACCTCAGCAAAATTTTGATATTTCAGACTTTTCTGAAAACTAAGACATAAGCTACATCTAAAATTTACATGTACTATTATGTTAACATTTAAGAATCTGCCAGCATGTCTAAGTTGAAGAGTAATAATTTTTTAAAAATTGGACCAAAGTAGAAGAACATGGGCTCTCACCCATTTGCAGAATCACAGTGATCCATCAGCCATCTCAGTAGTTTTGTTAGTGTCTGACTTTATTGATCCATCGTTAATAGAGTAAATGTGATTGAAGCTGACGGATTGTTAACTGGATCAGGTAATCTTCTGGGTCCGGTTTTGGCAACCTTGCTAAGTATCTTTTTGTACCTTGGACTGAGGGACTCTCAGTCTGGATTAATGGCAGAGTATCATGAGCACATTAAGAATGTCTTTTTAGAGAAATGTAAAAATGACTATCCAGTAGAAAGTGTCAAAAAAAAAAAAAGATATCATAGTGCCTCTTAGGAAGGATAGCCATGTTTTACATCAATAATGTAACCCCAGCTTATCCTTCACTGGAAGTTCTTCAAAGATCCCCAAGGTTTACATATTACAGGAATGTGTGCATGCTACAGAATTAACACTGATGACGGATGTCAGGAGAATCAATGATAATCAGAAGAGCTCTACGTTAGAAGTAGCTTAAAGAAGGTAACGATGTAAAAATACTTTTGTCCCCAAACTGGCTTTTCTGCTTGTTCCCCGCCTTCTGTAAACCGTTTTCACCACAGACCACCTGAAGTCTGAAATGTAAGTTCTCATGTTTCTACACATAGGAGTGGAGGACAGATTGGCTCTGCAAAGTCTAATTATTCCTACGACTCAATGGGAAATTAATTTAGCCACTACTAGAGAATATGAGTGTTGTGGCTGGAAATAACCATGACCAAGCCACTGAAATGACCAGAACCAAAATTTCCTGGGAAGAAAATACTTTTCTTTGTTGAAAATGAGTTTAAAAAAATAAAGACAAAACTAGTAATACATCAAAATCATTGTCTTTCTTCATTTTTCTATGTTAAACTGTTGACTCCATTTTCCAAGCTTTTGTTATTAGAAGCAGGATGAAGACAAGTGACAAAATAGGGCGTTTTCTTTTTTGTGGTATCCTTGAGAGATGAGTCACCATGAAATGCATATTTTTAAAAATGATATGGTTAGTTTGAAATTCAAAACCCAAGCTTTACTATATATGAAGCTAGCAATAAGATTGCAGCATATGTTTTTCTTCTGTTAGAGGATCTTTGTGAATAGTTTTTCTCTTCTTAAATGTGGTCAGTCAGCCTTGCAACAGTGTTAATTTACCTCCAGGTGAAACCCAAATACTATGAGTGGAAAGTGCAAGGGGTGTTTCCCAAACTTCAGTGGGCACGCAAATCCCCGGGGATCTGATGAAAATGCAGGTGCTGCCTGACCAGGTCTGGAGTAGGGCCCAATATTCTGCATTTCTAATAAGCTTCCAGATGATGCTGATATTATGGTCCCTGGGCCATCCTGGGAGTTGCAAGGATGGAGAATTTAGTCACCAAACCACAAAGTGGCATTTATTTATGAATTACAATCAGAAAGCCATCTCCAAGTATTTGGATTTATTGGAATCGGTGGAAGTTTGAAGTTTGTCCGCCCAGGAACAGATGACATTGGTGGAGGTCCCATACATACTAGAGCAAAGTCTGTGGGTGTGATCATTTTATACCAGTCTCAGCGGACTGTTGCTTTCTACTTAAATAAAGCATTTGATGCTCTACTTACTGACTTTGAAGAAGTCATGGCTTTAGGCTACAGTGTGAAACAAAAATGTATTGGTACTCAGTTGATGAAAAAAAGTTACAGTTTCCACAATTGAAATCATGTCCGTGTTCTGTCTTGTGCCGCTGTGTATTACAACTGTTTCCATCCCCCTCTTCACGCAGAGTATGATTTCTTCCATTGTGAACAGCACTTACTATGCAAATGTCTCAGCAGCAAAATGTCAAGAATTTGGAAGGTGGTACAAACATTTCAAGAAGACAAAAGATATGATGGGTAAGCAGAAAACCGTTGCAGCGGTGGCTACATACCATTACGTGTCATTTGGGGGTTTATCCAAGTTGCATGTAAAGCCAGGTCTTGTGATTGCCCAATTAGAGATCAATTTAGAATGTTTCTTGGAGGGTGGGGAGTGGGTCTGAGTATAATGAGATAATTAAATTCAATAAATGTTTGTGTTTAAATCAGCCCAACTGACTTGGTTGTCAGACATGCAGGAGATGGAGGCGAGGCGGGGTGGGGGGGGGACCTGTCATTTTTTAACATCTCAGTGAAGACCTAACCAGGCCTTGAATAACTAATATTGGCTGTGGGTTCTCCCAGAGATAAATCATGCTTTTATGTTTTTTTGAGTTTTCTTTGAGAGAAAGGGAAAGTGCCAATTTTTACACCCAATTTTTGAGGATATTCAATTGTATTTATAGTCTCCACAGTTGAGATCAAGTGATATTTACAGCTATAGTCTCCAGCCCCCCCAGATAGGCACTTTGGTGAGCATAGTGCTTTACCATCCGTAACCAAAGAACCATTGCATCATTTCTAGACTCTCACTGCCATGGCATCCTATCTTAACATGTAACTTTAGGTCAATATTTGTTACGCAGGAAATACATTAAAATTATCTGCAGTGTGAAGTGACAGATAAAAGTTGTGTGTTGTACCCTACCTAGCATTTAGATGATGTCATTTCTCCCTGTTGAGTTTGCTAGTGTTCGTTAAAGCAAACACTGTGATTAAGGTTAATGTTTTAATTTCTATTAAGGTTTTCTTTCTTGTACCTACCAAATAAAATGTTTTAAAATAATATAGGAATGGGATGTTTGATATGCATAACATTACGTTGTGTTTTAAGTCTATTTCTGTTTACTTCCGTTACATTCATTCAATAACACAATAATAACTTCTCCTGAAGATTTTAAGAGGCAAGAGAACCTGAATTTTGAGCCTGTTTTAGCGTTTAATATTTGAAGCAAAACCATCCATCTACCAAAACAGATTCTTTGCCGTTTATAGCTTAGAGCTGTAATGAAGACAATGCATCATTTTTTGGAATAATTGCTTGAATTACTATTCCCTATGAATGGCCCACTTGGGCTGATATCACTGGTAGAAATGGAAGGTTTCTTCCCCAATGCTTAGTTATATTTTGCATATATCAGTGACTATAGCAGTATGATAAGTTCCTCTAAATATAAAGCCTGAATATTTAATAAAAAGAGAAATGATGATTAAAATCAACCCAGAGTCCACACATGGGAAGCACGGTGTATTATTTATTTATTTATTGGCCGCACTGCACAGCTTGTGGGATCTTAGTTCCCCAACCAGGGATCAAACCCGGACCCCACAGCAGTGAAAGTGCGGAGTCTTAACCACTGGACCGCCAGGGAATTCCCATGGTGTACTATTTAGAAAGACTCACCTACTGACCGTCCTCAGCCTTTCAGGTCAAGAGCATCCAAGCAGTCTCTTCCCTGTAGCAGGAAAGCAGTTGACACACTATTCACTCTCAGCCAGTCCATGTGAGGGATGTAGCCAAGGGAGAAACATTCGTCCTGTGTGGGTGGTAATAAATTGCAAGATGGTGACGGTATCACCATTGCATCAGAGTGACTCCCTACCCCTTCCTTGAAAGATTGTCATAGCATCTGGTGATGGTCACAGCTTCTTCAAGAAGCATTTGGGTCTTAGCAACACTGGGTATGCTGGCTTGCAATACATTAAGTCCTTTGCTTCATTCTAAGAAATATTTGCAGCTATACCCATCATCTAACATGATAGTTAGAATTCAGCAAAACAGGACGTGTAAGATACCCAGCCCAGTGTCCAGCATGCACTCAGTTATCATTACTGATCATTATGACCACTTTTATTATTTATTATATTGATTAGTTTTCTATATTAACAGCTAGGTTAAAATTGAACATAAGTAACATTTGTGTACTTTTTTTCATGCAAACTTTTTGCCTGGAGTAGTAACAGTTAATGTATATATTATGAGAAAATACTTGCATATTTCTTTTTTCTACAGTTGCATATGATCTTTTCCTAGCTCCACTCACTCTTTCTAGTTGCCGTTAAGGAAAGAGTGTTCTTCTAGAAGCTATTTGGTTTTTTTGGGGCCGCATGCAGCATGTGGCTTGCAGGATCTTAGGTCCCCAACCAGGGATCAAACCCAGATCCTCAGCAGTGAAAGCGCCAAGTCCTAACCACTGGACTGCTGGGGAATTCCCTAGAAGCTATTTTAAAATAAATGTTGCCTTATAAGAAGTAAGAGTGAATAATCGTTTGACCCCCAGACTAGTCACATAGACTTTGAAAATAATTGATTTCTGGCCTTAAATCTAAACCACATTATAAAACTAGAAAGCATTATCCCCCTTTCAGAGTTTGTGCCATGGTGCAGAGGACAAAAGTAAAAGCATGGCCAGTTGCATTCCATCTTGAGATGTTCCTAGTTTCCTTGGACCTTGGGTGTGCCCTGTGCCTTCTGTCTGTATTAGGGAATGACCAGAGATCCTTATCAATGCAGATCATTGTTGGCTCAACGTGATTTTCCTTCTTGTCCACTTCAGTTGAAATGGATAGTCTCTCTGAACTATCCCAGCAAGGTGCCAACCACGTCAACTTTGGCCAGCAGCCGGTCCCAGGGAACACCGCGGAGCAACCCCCGTCCCCCGCGCAGCTCTCGCACGGCAGCCAGCCCTCTGTCCGGACCCCTCTTCCCAACCTGCACCCTGGGCTCGTGTCAACGCCCATCAGTCCTCAGTTGGTCAACCAGCAGCTGGTGATGGCTCAGCTGCTGAACCAGCAGTATGCAGTGAACAGACTTCTAGCCCAGCAGTCCTTAAACCAACAGTACTTGAACCACCCTCCCCCTGTTAGTAGATCTATGAATAAGCCTTTGGAGCAACAGGTTTCCACCAACACAGAGGTGTCTTCCGAAATCTACCAGTGGGTACGTGATGAACTGAAACGGGCAGGAATCTCCCAAGCAGTATTTGCACGTGTGGCTTTTAACAGAACTCAGGTCAGTTTTGTTTTATGTGTAAATGGTTCCTCTCTCTCTTTTTCTCTTCCTTCTTTAATCCCATCTACACTGATGTTTATGCTTTTACTTTGTACTAACATTTTTTTCCTTCTCTCCCTGTGGTCATATTGTCTGTACCTGGGGGTGCCTACATTTTATCATTTCTCTGCTTATCGTAAACCTCTTCTACCAAGAGAAAGCTGTGTACAAATCGATCCTGATTCAGGGGCCTTGAAAGAATAAATATCGAAAATATTTCAAACTGACATTACCTATGCTTTTATGTAATGGAATTATAGACTGTTGGTAGCAGATTGAGAAAGGTTTGAGGACTTGGTCAAGGCCATTTCATTGGTAGGGCTCCAGGCTTCTAGCCCACTATCCACCTTTCCTAGACCAGGGATCAGCAAACCTTTTCGGTAATAGGCCAGATAGTAAGTATTTTAGTCTTTGAGGGCCACAGCAGCCATAGACAGAAATGCATAAAACTATTTACAAAACAGGCCCTGGGGGTAAGCTTGGCCTTGGAGGCCTTAGCTTGAGACTTCTCATTGAGATTTGCATATACCCCTTGTGTTCTCACCTTTGTCCTCCTGGGCAAATTCCTGTGAAGATATTATCAGGAAGGAAGATGTTTAGCAGGATGTGGAGAAAGGGTGATATACAGGAGAAGACCTAAGATAAAGACATCTGAAAAGCCCTAAAAAAAATTGATTCCATTGGGCTTCCCTGGTGGTGCAGTGGTTGAGGGTCCGCCTGCCGATGCAGGGGACATGGGTTTGTTCCCCGGTGCGCGTCCAGAGCCTGTGCTCCGCAACGGGAGAGGCCACAACAGTGAGAGGCCCACGTACCACAAAAAAAAAAAAAAAAAAAAAAAAAATTGATTCCATTAAACACTGAATGAGAGGATTTTTTTAAAATGTCTTCTTTTTTGAAACTAGTATGATATATACATGGTGTTTATTACACACACACACACCCTCCCCAGAAAAACCCCAGAAGAACATGTAACTTTGATTAGAATGAGGACATTATGTCCTTTTAACTTTTCTTGTTTTGCCACTGTTCTTTCGTCAATTTTTTTTTTTTTGGCCTGACTCATACTTTCCTTTCGTATTTATTTTGTTTATTACATGATTATAAGAATAAAATCCGGGGGCTTCCCTGGTGGCGCAGTGGTTGAGAGTACGCCTGCCAATGCAGAGGACACGGGTTCATGTCCTGGTCCGGGAGGATCCCACATGCCGCGGAGCCATGGCCACTGGGCCTGCGCGTCCGGAGCCTGTGCTCCGCAACGGGAGAGGCCACAACAGTGAGAGGCCCGCGTACCGCAAAAAAAATTAAAATAAAAAATAAAATCCGGGTACAAAAATATCTAGTATTAATTCCTTGCTGGCAGTTTCCATACCTAGGAGAATCCCAGCTGTGATTTATGTTTGGCTTGCCTTCACTGGATTGAAACTTAGGAGGCCTTACAAAGCCTTTAACTCAGTGTTTGTTTTCAGTTTCTTTAACTGTTTTTTGTACATCATCTGTCTGTGTTTAAAAGGGTGGTTGCAAAGTTATTTCTCAGGTTAAAATTGTATGGTTTTACCTAGTTTTATTAATATATCTTTACAACTTAAAAATGTGTTCATTATTAGGTGGTAAATTTAATATGACACCTCTATTCAGTTGGAGGGTCATTATTTTAAAAAAAATTTTAAAAATGAATAGATGAAAGGATCAAGTCAGCCTTCTAGCTACTCCTGTTTCTGGCAGCATCCTTTATTTTTGTAAATAGCAGTAACTACCAGTAGTTCTTAGTACTGGGCAAAAACCAGGCAGGTCTCTGCCTAAAAGTTGCTTGTTGAACTGAATTGAAAGCCCACAGAGACAGCACTGACATGGACACAGATGACTCACAGATTCAGTGGAAAGCATTTTGGAAATTGAGCAAATTGTTATTTCTTAAAGGACCAAGGAAAGTGTGTTTTATGTAGTAAAGAGAGTCTAGCTGAAGGTGAAAAGGGTAAGGTCACCACCCATCAGTGTATTTTTTCTTCTGTGGGGCTGTAATGTCCCAGGCATCATCACCCTGGAGAGTGACCATTTGTTCTCCTTGGGTTTTCATGTGGACGGATTCCACAGATATCAATAGGATTTGTTACTGGAAAAGAGACAGAGTTCTCTATTTTATACCCTATCAATCTCTTCGAAAAGATGGTTATCTCTGTGGTTAACATTGAAAACAGTGACTTAATGTTTTCAAGGGAGAGAGGAGAATGAAACCCGGGTGCAGCTTGATATCCATCTCTTTATTAATAATAGCCAGTTGAGAAAGAGTCATTACCGAAAAATTGTCTGGAGCCCCGGATGACAGAGGGGTTTGGTTTTAAACCTGTATAGAGGTAATTGGGACTCCTCCGTCGAAGTGGATGATGGGCCATGTTTGAAGCTGTTAGATTTCAATGAGAGTCATTGTCTATGTATATTTAAGAGTTCACTTTTGGGGAATTCGCTTTGGAACACGCAAGCATGCATGTCTTTTCGGTGGTCATACCAAAACACCACGCACACTCACGCGTACACACACAGCTGCATTTATTTTAATGATTATATATTCATATGAGTGTATGTAGTATGTTTATTTCAAACTGTATGCATTTCAATAAAAGCAGGTGCATCGTGAGAGTGTATGGTGTGAGTGTGGAGGATGAAAATACACATGCTAATGCATATGTATAGAGCAGGAGCTCTGCAGAGTTAAACCGCACAGACACGTTTGTGTGTACTTATTACAGTGTGCAATTCCGGCTCCAGGTTTTAAAAAAATTAATGAAAAATATGTACATACAAATGCAAAGTCCTCTGATGTGATCGGATAAAGACACTGGCATCCTATAAACAGTATGTTAAAACATTCATGTAATAGATGATGCTGTTGTGAGTTGAGAATATCGACAGCTCTGTATAACTTTAAAATCCTGGGTCTCATCTTTCAACTCTTCATTGGAGAATTTTCTCATCAGCTTAATTGGGTCTCCTGAATTAAAACATACCCCTCTCTTTTAAGACATTCCTGTATCGCTATTTTTTAAAGTCGAAAACAAAAGAAAACAAAAAGATGAAAAAAAGTCTACCTTTTCTGAAAGCTTGTGATGAAATTTATATAATTCCTTGTTTTAAGGATGTTTCCCCCTTCTGAATTGATGGGCATATGTTCTTTAATTGCTACGGAAGGTACCAGCTTTTAGCATCTGTCATTCATTCAGTTATGCCTACTTGATGTCTTTTTAATGGAAACCCATGGCTAAAATTAATTGCTGAAGCTTCTAGATTTATACTTTTCCATTCACTTCTCTGTATTACTGCTACTTAAAGGTCGTGATAGAAGAAAATATATTCTTTAGTGCTCCCCCCGCTTTTTAAAATAAATCCCATAGTTTAACTCTGATCCCATTCTGTGGCTTTTCCCCTTTTTTCTCCCCCCTCCTCTTGTCTTTGGCACACTTTATTTTCCAGTAAAATAAAGAATGAAGATGGATTATTCAAAACTGATAACAGTAATGGACCATCATGTAATGTTTTATTGAATTTGAGTTCTGTAAATTATGTGGTGGAGAGAAATTTGCCTGCTTAAGTATAACAGAAATTGCTACTGTGTTCCTATAATTCTTCACAGTGTAATTTAAGAAAAGTCCACTCTCCATATCACTATTGAATAAAAGGTAAAAAGGTGCTATTACCCCGACGTGACAGCTCTTGTTTGGCCTCCCAACCGACAGAGATAAATGTGTCTGCTTATAACTTGCTTGGCCTGAGTCCAAGGTAGGAGGTGGAGTTCGAAAGTAGTCTTTCACCTGGACATGTGATTAAAAATTCACCAAACAAGAGGCAGGTAGCCTTGAAGAATCTTCTACATGTTTTATTTTTAGAGGGAGGTTTCATCAAATC
Source organism: Tursiops truncatus (assembly GCF_011762595.2). NCBI lineage: Eukaryota > Metazoa > Chordata > Mammalia > Artiodactyla > Delphinidae > Tursiops > Tursiops truncatus. The sequence goes on from NC_047037.1 coordinate 8,391,154, forward strand.
ATATTTTCCTTCTGAGGGCTTTGAAGTTCCACGAAGCTGATAAAAATCTATTTGAATCAGTGATTATGTTCAAAGAGGAGACAAACGGGAGGCCAGACAGGCTTTTTGTTCATACTGGCAGTCTCTTTCGCTTATCTGCTGTTTTAAAGAATTCATAATTAGCTTTTGGAAGTACTGATAATATTTATTGAAGGTTTTTCTTTCTTTTCCAATACTAATGAATTTTACTTGTAAACTCTTTCTGGAATGTAAAAAAGGTTTAGGTATTCATCAGCAAGTTCACTCTTTAATTGAAAACATTAGAAATCTCACCACCACTATGGAATGGCGATGCAGAATAATCTTACGTTTTCATGTATAGAGCCCATATTGAACACTCTGAAGATGTGAAGTGCATGAAAAGCAGCTTCTCGTTTCCCATAAAATTGATATCCATGAGGTGCTGGTAACATACTACATAATATACAAAATCGCAAGTTCTTTTTGGAAACAAAAATGACTAATGATTTTGTTTAATTTCATTCAGCAAATTTATTGAGCACCTATGGGGCATAATATTGGTAAATATTTTAGTCCTGGTATTTCAGCGATAGCAAGTATGGTACATGATGACCTTGACATGTTATTTTTTAGCATGAAGAAAAGTTTTTGGTAAGAGGTCTCTCTTACTATCCACCATGGGGCATTACTACAAATGACCTTGACCTAACTTGGCAAGTCTTAACTGGATTTTCAGTCATGGGAAATGGGAAACAAGGGCCACATACATCTTGAATCCATAAATGTAGCTACTCAAATAACAACAACCCAAACAGGACCAAAACGTGCATTCCCATACCCGGATTCTAATGCCAGTCATTTCGCATCCAGAATTTTCTCAAGTGACATCATTTTCTTTAAAAAAGTAATTAACACATTCTAATCAAAACATTTTCTAATAATATTTTCAAGCATTTCCACCAGGGGGCACTCCCCTCATTGAAAGCCTGGGCCAAAAAAAAAAAAAAAAAACCACACAAAAACCCGAAGGTTTGTAAAATACCTGAGACTGTCTACACTGTCTGCTTTCGAGCTCTGTGAATGTCCCAGGATTTGAAATATCAGTCTAGACCTTCAGCACATCCCAGGCAGAAAACCTGCACTCGCTCTAGTTAGAATAATTAAGTGGAAATAAAATGTTTTGCCCGGAAAACATTTCATATGCTCAAATGGGACGTCATGCTAACGTCAAAATATGAGTAGAGAAATTGCTAAATTCTCTCCCAGGTGACCTTCTATCTGTTACTTTAAGCCATACAGGAATGACTCAGTCTCATGTTAGCAAGACTTGATATCATTATGTATTTTTTCATGTGTTGGCTTTCTCACTGTAGTTCTCTGCTGTCTCGGGAAACATTTGTAATGGAAAGAGATGACATTTTGTTATCTGAGATCTCTGAATGTCTAATTTCAAATTTCCCAAATATAATAACATCTGTTTATAGGATCTCTTTTGACCTAAAGTGTTTTGTAAATAGTTGATTTACAATGTTATGTTAGCTTCAGGTGTACAGCACAGTAATTCAGTTTATATATTCTTATATATTTTTTTCAGATTCTTTTCCCTTATAGGTTATTACAAAATATTGAGTATAGTTCCCTGTGCTATACAGTAGGTCCTTGTTGATTATTTTATGTATGTTGATAGTAGTGTGTATGTGTTAATCCCACACTCCTGTTTTATCCTTCCTCCCTTCCTCTTTGGTAACCGTAAGTTTGTTTTCTGTGTCTGTGTGTCTGTTTCTGTTTTGTAAATAAGTTCATTTGTATCATTTTTCTTAGATTCCGAATATGAGTGATACATGATACTTGTCTTTCTCTGTCAGACTTACTTCACTCAGTATGATAATCTCTAGGTCCATCCATGTTGCTGCCAAAAAAATTTTTTTAATTACTGAACAATTAGTGCAGATAAACGTCTTACAAAGTGCCACATAACTTTCCACTGAAGGCTCACCTTGAGTACATTATTAATTACCATTAGAATTTTCCCGTGGGGAACATATCTTGTTAAGTTTCTGTCACCCATTTGGAATTTTTTCCTTCTATGGTCTGAATACACATAATCCATTTAGTAAATATTTATCAAACACTTACGTGGCAGGCATTGTGCTGGGATGACAAAAAAAGAATATTAGACTATTGTACTCAAGGATTTATAATGTATTTATGTGTACTGTATGTTTCTCTTTCTGTAGAGTTAAGATATATTGCTTTGTGAAATATATCTTTTAATATCTTTAAAGATTTTTTATCCCCATTTGGTAGGGAAGAGTTTAGAGCAAGGGCTGTTTTTTTTTACACCTATTTTCAAACATTGTTTCTGAGACCTGTATTTCTTGGTTTCAACGTGACACATCAAAAACACAGTCAATCTAATTAGTTGGCCTTGCGCAAATTAAATAGCTGGATGATTGACTGCCTGTTTGACTGAATTTTAGTTAAATTGACTGGATGTTTTGCTCATGTATAAACACAGTTGCAACATTACTTGTCAGTATTATAAATGAAAGGACAAGTACCCTTCATTCTTCAGTCACATTTCTTAGGGTGAAACTGGCTTCCCTTGCATAGACCAAATGAGAAACTAAAATGTACTCTTAAGCCCCCGAGCCTATTGGAGGATCTTTTTTAATAGCAGCCTATATAGATCGCTTTTGAAGTGGACACTGCTTTTATATTGTCTGTACCCAACTGTTATCTTGGGGCAATATGCTACATTTTCCTTGAGGAATTGGGAACAAAGCCAGGTTTGCGCTTCTAGGAAACCATGAAAAAACCCCAATGTTATAACGTTGGGGCTTGGTTGTTTTGACATGACACTTTACCTCCCTTTCCCAAATGTACCCTGTTGCCATTTCTGCAGGGTTATTAGAAAGTGAAATTTGCAAATGATATAGAGATCTCCACAACATTTTATTCTGAGCCATATTGTGATAAACTGAAATGTAGAAAGCAAACACGTCTTGGCATTCCAGGCATTTTTTCATGCAGGAGGTTGAAGAGGTAAGGCCTGCTCAGTCCTTATCAAATGGGCAGAAAATGTTTCTAATCCTTGTATTTCATATAAGCCCTTAAACAAAATTGTGGAGAAACACCCATTTTTAAAATGCATTCTTCCAAAAATTAAAGAAGTAGTTAACAATTCTCTGTTATTTGGGGAGGAATACCATAAAGAAGTTTACTAATGGGTTGTGAATTTCTTCTAGCACTATTAAAAATGTTTATTCCTCAAGAAATTTGATTTTTACAGAATTTGATAGTATTCTTTTTCTTGGCATGCTACGGTGGAATTTTGCAGTGTGGAAAAGGGGTTATGTATTTCAAATTTAAAGGATGGTTTCTGAAGTTCAAATTTTCAACCTGTTACTCAGAGGTATATTGTATAGCAAGCAGTATAGTTTCCTTAAGCGGTAAATAGAATCACTTGTCATTGACTCCAATAATTTGAAAACCAAGGAATAATGTAAAATATTGCCTGCAAAAACATAGCATAAATCTTAGATGATGCTTTAGTGATACTCTTTTTCCTAGTATGTTACAATTCATTTTCGAGTATTTTCTTTGTAAATCCTACTTCTCTCGAAATGGCTTTGTATCTTTACATATTGGGCTGTTGGCATTCCACTGCCTTTGTCTTGGCAGCTTGAGAACTATACAGTTCAGTGCTGTCGTATTATGAGCATTTCATTTATTCTTAACTTGCCTCAATCCTGTCTCTGTGAAAGATTTCATGGCAAGTTAAGCTACTCAAAAGAAGGAGACCAATTAGGCAGTTGCAGTTTATGTTATATGTAAAGCAGACGCTTAATAAAATTAAGAATACAATTGAGGCTCTCTTCTCTACCACTTCAATTGTAACTAATATATTCCTATGTGGAATTAATGCTTCTGACTGTTCATTTTCTGAACAGAGTGGAGAAGAAAAGGAAAGTTTCACCGCGGGCTGGGCAGAGCATGGGGGCAAGCTCACCCTGTGCCTTTCATTCCCTGCAGGGCTTGCTTTCAGAAATCCTACGAAAGGAAGAGGACCCCAAGACTGCATCCCAGTCTTTGCTGGTAAACCTTCGGGCTATGCAGAATTTCTTGCAGTTACCGGAAGCTGAGAGAGATCGAATTTACCAGGATGAAAGGGAAAGGAGCTTGAATGCAGCCTCAGCGATGGGTCCTGCCCCCCTGATAAGCACACCGCCCAGCCGCCCTCCCCAGGTGAACTCTCTTTTTCCTCCTCACCTTTCTGCTTTTTGTTTTTGTCTAAGAAAAAGAAGAAGTCTAAGGAAGAATCTCAACAAGCATGAGAAAGGTAGATGGATAGGGATTTTTTTTAATAGTAATTCATAGACTTGCTTGAGGAGAATTTGGTCCCAGCTCACTAATTCTGATATAAAAACAAGTAGCTACTAATTAGATAGAGGGAAAAAAAAATTACTTTGTGTTGCTTCATTTGGGGGGTTCTTTGGGGGTGAAAAGTCATCTTGAAATGGGATATTTGGCCCTACTACTATTAAGTAAAAAGGTATTTTAAACTCAATAGGGAAAAAAAAAGTAATGAAGTCCATTTTATCCCTGCACGTTTTAGAACCACCATTTGAATAGTAAATAAATAAAAATAAATAATTCCATTTGTATTTATGCTTTCCAATACCAACTGCAGCTGGTACCAATTACGCATCATCTCGTTTGTAATCTTTCATAATTAAGTTTAATACAATCCTTGAAGGCAGCTTTAAATGGGGCTGATAAGGAATTCCATCCATATTCCCAGAAATGGGCACATTTTCTATTTTCCAAATTTTTGCACTTTTTAGAAAGGACAGAAGTCACCTGCCAGGTAATTTTGTGTATGCGCATCTGTATTTTTTTTAATCAAGTTTAAAAGGTAGCCTCAAAACTATTATGAGAATTGAGAAGTTAATTTTCAGTACAACTGTTAGATACAAATTTGAGAGTGGATTAGATGTAAGATCCACAAGCAAATATATTTCTTACACATTTAATTTGTGGCCTGTGCAACTCTTAACAATGAGGTCAGCTAAAACGATGGAAAGTAAATATGGAGTACTAATTAAAAGTGCTTATGTAACATAATGTCACAATGAAATTATCTCTTAATGTTAATTTCATCAATAGTAAAAAATGGTCATCCATTTCCAAGTATAGAGAGAAAACTCACTCAACACTAAAAGTGAAGCTGCCATAGATCCTCCTTAAATAAGAAATAGACATAATACACAGCCACTTGTGGAGGGTCTTAAACTGCATATTTTAATGTTCTGAAATGATTATTGTTTAGAACCATCCCAAAGGTCCATTTTCTCCATATTATTCAATGAAAATCAATTAAGTTTTAATGTCTATAGGAGCAGACGATAAAGAAGGCATTGCTGTAACTTTAAGAAAGATATGTTTCTCTAAGCAGAAAAGAATGGCACCCAAATACATGCATACATGTCCATCTGCGGACACACACACTTACTGAATCTGATCTGTTAAGCCTTCAATACAATATTTCTTACCAAAAAGAATGAGGAATTCTTTATATACATATATGACTTTTGTAAGAGCGATTAAACAAAAAATACTTGGACTTGACTGAACACTGAGTTTGTGGTGTTTAGAGTTATCATATGTACCATCATTAGTTAATTTTGCTGTTGCAGTCATCATTGGAAGGCCTCTGGGCAGAGTTATTTTACTTATCACTTAATCTTGCAATACTAACAAAAGAAGGGCTTACTTAAGACCAGTGTGAATTTAAGCGTTGAGCTGCTTCTTTTTTTTTGTTTTAATCTATCCAAATATTTGACTTAGTAGTTCCTTAATATAGCTTTTGTTTTCTAATTTTTCTAGGACTTTAATGCTTTTATTTGTTTTCCAGATATGATTCTGCTTTCCTTACTCATCGTTCTTTGTTTTTTTAGCCAAAATCACATTAATTCTTAATTGTGATATTTATTTTTGTATACTATTAAGATACTCTGGGTTGCTTTCCTATATGTATGTCTAAAGACTATACCTGCTGATAAGTTGGGATAGAAACTGTAATTTATTTTGGCCTGAATTACTGATAAACTGGTTGAGCCACCCTCAGCTGTATGTGTTTGTTCTCAAGAGGGGGTTGAGACCAAGCCTTTAGCTGGAATATTTAGCCAATGATGAATGTACTTAGATACTGTAGATTCTTAGTGAAGGTCTTTCACAGAAAAAAAGTTTCTATTAACACAGTATTATTGGCCATCTAACCACATTCTGAAATGATTATCTGATATGTGTGAATAATTTTATTTCACTGCTTCATAGAGAATCCCTTTGCATTCCTTAATTTTATCATAACAGAGCTCACAACCGGTTTGTTCACCTTTTACCCTTGGACAGCGATTCAATGAATTAAATTTTAGGGAACTTTTAATGTATTAAATGTATTATCAATGTAAAATGAGTACTTAGGATTTGGAAGAACGGGTTATAGAGCAGTTGAGTTAGTACTGTTTTGCAGCAGTTGAAATCCAGTGCTTAACCTGGAACCAATACACCACACATAAGGTTTTCATGTGCTTATTTACAGATGACTAAAATGGAAGGAGTTTAGTAAAGGAGGAGACCACAGGTATAGAAAAGGACTGCAGGATTTTGTCTTTTTATATTTTGCCAGAGAGGAATCTGTGTGAAATCACTGTGCATTTCATTCCCCCCCCCCCGCCCCCCCACAATGAAGATATTCGAAATCTGTTTTGAGACTAGTCTTTGGCTTGGGTTGGACCGGAACAGGATTTCTTTCTAATGCTTGTTGAAGGCAGAGGTCCCTTGTGGCTCTCTGAAGACCCAGGACACCTTTAGGCCTGAGAGACTGGATTATCTTCCAGCTTCTCTGAAGAGTTTAGGTCATATGGAAGATGATTGGATGTCCCTGGGTCCTGCCAGACCAAGGACGTAAACCACTGAGGAACTCAGGTTATAAATCATCTTCAAGAAGGGGCTTCCTTCAGGCCCTGGGTGTTATTCTTAGGAGAACCTCACCAGGGAAAACCTAGGCCAGCCTCAGGAAGCTCTTGGCTGGCTCTGCCTTGGCGAGATGGCTCCTGTGCACTCCTGTCCCTCAGGCTTCGGTAGGGGTAGCCACGCCAGGAGCTTTGTCTTCTGGCTGGGGCAGTAGGCTCCGGGCCAGAGCTGTTGGTTGAAAGCATATTTTCACAATGTCCATGCTCTGATTCAAGAAATATGAATACCTTGCACTTGACAATGATTCACAGTTTTCTCAGCACCTTCACATACGTGAATTCATGGAATCATTATACCAACCTTTTGGTATGAGAAAAATGAGAAAAGTCAGATACTTAGTTTTCAAATCCCCTATTCAGTCGGATGCTCTTTCCCCTACCTCAAGCCACGTCCTCAGAAGACAGACATTTTAGAAAGGAGAAAATGAAACTCAGGGACTCTTTCTGTTTGTCAGAGAGGATGAGAAGTTTTCTTGTTAGGTTAGAAAGAGGAACACATGTACACTGAATATTTAACAAATGGTCCACTTTGGAGGACTTTAGACAGTTGGGCATTTCTGAGGTTGTAGAGAAAAGAGCCCTTTCCAAACTTTGGTGGTAGGAGTATCTGGGAGAAACCAATCCCTGCAAATCTCCATGGCCTTAAAGATTTCTTTTCTATCGCTTAGCAAATTTTCCAGGTGAGTTTACAAGATGAATCTTATTAATAGTAATTAATTATTATTTTCTGGAAGTTGTCTATTGCACTAAACATATCCATTTTAAGTTGATGGTTTCTATCTAGGTGTGCACTTACTATGGATTTATCTGTGTGTTTTAAGATGTGTGACTTTTAGAGTTAAATTAGCAATTTCTGTCTTCATAAGGACCATTTGAAAGCCTATAATTATCAAGTTATAACTTTTACATGAATTATATAATATTTTTTCTTTTTTTAACATCTCGTTATGGCATTCTTTGGTTTCTTCTGAAGATGGGACATTTTATAACAATGTTTTAGAAAATGTACAAAGTTTATGTCAATAGAAGCGATATATAATTAATTTAATCTGGTAGTTGCACACTTCTGTCCCTTTACAACACATTCTTCTATAGTATAATGAAACATAGGTTCAGTTGTGGGCAGGAACTTCACACTTGATAAAAGTTTTATTTGTTATGAATCCCTTGACCAGCTTTATTTTAAGATCACATATGTGCTTGGAAAATACTTCTCATTAATGGTCTTTTAAAAGCTAGAGGACTTTTGAAAGTCTAGATCTGGAAAATAACTAATATGGTTTCTACAAAAGGAAGAAAAGTGTAAAAAGGTAGAACCATGATACTCAAAACAGTATTAATATATAAAAGTATGAAAATGTGGACTGTTTTCTATCACCAATAGGAATTCCTCAAAATAGCACGGACTTTTTAAACTAATGATAAAACCATTCCCTACTAAAAATTAGACATTCATGAGCTAGATTTAGCAAAGGGCCACCAAAAAGCAGGTGCAGCATGTCTTAAAAAATAATAAGGATTTTCCCAAATAAAGAAGTCCTATATAACATCATACTCTCAGTGTATTGCAGTGATTCCTAAGATAAGCATTGGTGTTAGACTCAAGTTCAGTTCTCAGCCTTGCCCCGTGGACAAATTACTTAACCTCTTTGTTAGCTTCTCAATTTAAAAATGGGGCAGTAATGTGACATTACCTACTCAGGGCTATTATGCAGGTTAATGTATGTTAACACAAGGCCCAGCTCATAATAAACAACTGATGAATGTGAGTCTCTCTTATTATCATAATTATTATTAAAACTACATCAACCTTTAATTGCATATGGGCATGCCCTCACACATGTGTGCAGTATGAGCTTGCAGGCAGTTCCACTTGCATCAAGGAAGAGCACAGACGCCAGTCAGGACCACAGTAGAGTCCATTTTGTGTAGCCTGTATGTAGTACATATATAGTACGTATGTAGTGTATATAGTTCATTTTGTAGTATGGGTTGATGAATTCAGCAGCGGTAAAGGAGCAAAAAATTCTCATGGAAAATCTGTGTTTACTGAACAATTGTAGTGAAATAAAAAGCACACCCTAGTGCTACACCCTCTCCCCATGTGGGAGGGTAAATAGCAGAAGCTCCAATTCTTAACTACTTCCCTGGCGCCACCGTAATGATGGAGTGGTACACGCTACCTTGATAAATGCTATTCAGAAAGCAACTGCATTTATTTTACCTCCTGTGCTATTTGCAGAGAAGAGCTGAAGAGTAGTTTGTTTTGCCTGGAATGAACTATTTTATGAATTTTAATGTGTGATATAATATTAAAAGCTAAACCAGGATTAAAGAAGATTTTTTTTGAGCTAAGCTAAAATAGTACTTAGTAGAGTGAGGTATAAAAGATTTTTGTTTCCATTTTTACCTGGGGAAAAATTTCAGCTTTCATATTTTTGAAAAGCTGTCCAAGTCAGTTCCCCTTAAGCAATACCTTGTGTTTAGAGAAAAATGTGGTTCCAGAATTCTAATAGCTTATCTCTAATAAGATGCATATCTGAGCCAACAAGATGATAAGGAAGAGCTTTTCTAAATATTTTTTAATGAGTAATACAGTTTCTTAATATTTTTAAAAGTTGTTGCTCTCACCTTTTTTTTTTTTTTTTGCGGTACGCGGGCCTCTCACTGTTGTGGCCTCTCCCGTTGCGGAGCACAGGCTCCGGACGCGCAGGCTCAGCGGCCATGGCTCACAGGCCCAGCTGCTCCACGGCCTGTGGGATCTTCCCGGACCGGACCGGGGCACGAACCCACGTCCCCTGCATCGGCAGGCGGACTCTCAACCACTGTGCCACCAGGGAAGCCCTCTCACTTTTTTTATTTTTTTGAAAGAACTTTTACAAAGAACTTTTAAAAAGTACTTTAAAAAAGAAAAAAGTACTTTTCAACTTTTGATTGTGTTGGCTACTAGGAGATTTTTCTTTTTTATGATTTAAAATGTTTGCTTTTTGGTTCAAGTTGTAATTGCTTTATTAAAAAAAGAAAACTTAAACCAAAGAAATTTTTAGAAACAAAATCACAGGGTTGAAACAAATGATTATAACCCACCTCGAAGATAAATTCTTAAACATCATTTTTACAAAAGAATGAAAATGATTTTCAAAACACACTGAAACACCAAGTTTCCAAAGCCTGCCCTCTTAACTGTTGCTAAGCAGATGATACCAAGGAACTGTTTCTTCCAATGCCCTGAACTTCATGCCTCCATTTCCATAACATTCAATGTTCAAAGCGATTGAAATGGCTTTTCTTTTCTCTTTCATTTAAGCAGTGAAAAAAATAGGTATTAAAAGGGACCCCATGTGGTGATCAAATCTATCCTTCGGCCTCAAAGCAAGACCACCCCAGAGCAAAGTTGCAAATCTCAGCAAAGCAATTTTGTAGGCAATTTATGGTAATGCATTAACTCTTCTGGCTCCTAAAGTGGTGTTTAGCAGATTACTGCTTCAAAGCCCTGTGTCTGTGCCTAGTGGCCCCCAGTCCTTAAGATGCCTCCGTGAGTTAGTGCCCTTGCTTACTGGAGTGCAGAGCTGGCAGGGGAAGGCTGAAATCCAGCCTCTGCTCTTGCTGTTTCTGTCTGCGGATTATGTTTTAGGAGAGGCCAGTGAGGCCAGCCAGTGGGTCCCTTGTCCTGCCTCACCTTCTGTGTCCTCACTGGGGGCCTGTGGTCCAACCATTTCCCAGCATTATCCTTTCCGTGCTCCCAAGGGTAGTGTCCAGGTGGGAGAGTCTAGCTGCATCCTCCAGAGGTGAGTTATTTTGCTTACCAGGTAGAAGTTACGAGTCAGAAAGCACATTGTAAAGGAGACTCAGCTTTACTCTCTAAGTGCAGGGAATTAAATGGCTTAGGATAACCTCTGCCCCTCTTTTGATACCAAATATTTGGGGGCAGGGTGAAATAAACATTAGAAGAATTACTGTATGACTAGGAAGGTGTGTCATTTAGTGCCCCCAAATCATTTGTTTATCTTAAAATGAGCTTCATTTTCTGTTGTTCCTAGTGGATGAGAGAAATGGTCCAAGATGGTAAGTTTCTAGAGAAGGAAAACCTGGATTCTGTAAAGGACCCTAAGAAACGTGGTCCTTGATGAATCACTTTGCCAGGAGAAATGTGGTCCTGCATCTGGACAACTTTTCATTTATGTTTTCATCAGTTTCCCAGTAAAAAGCAGCTACATGGTTCATACGTGAATTTCCCAGGCTGGTTGGTTCCTGTAAATGCTCAATAAAGATCAAATTTTTATTTTAAAGATTTAAAGTTTTAAAGATTGATTTTAAGTTTTGAAGATTAATCATGGTATCAATAAATTCTGAGGTTGATTTTCCCCCTAAATTTTGTGGCATTTTTCTGCAGCTATCTGCTTATCATTATTACCAAAGGCATTTATATTAATTTCTCACTCAAGATTATACATTTTGAATATATCTGTAAGTCACTGTTTATATATTTTGTGTAACTTGCAGTCATGTTCTATTAAATATTGTGAAACTTTTTCTTATTGTCTGGTTCCACCAGTCAAAAGGAAAGAGTTATATACAGCGGTGCCAGGAAATGATGAAATAATTATACAGAACAGCTTGGACATGCATGTGTAAAATGCAACCAGCCTTTATGATAATTAAGCAAGGCACTCTACCTGTTTCATGGATGGATAGAAGATTTAAATGTGCAGCTCTGCAAATGGCTTTGTTATAGAAGATTTTTTAAATGAAACATAAGAGGAAAAGGCATTAAAAAAAAAAAAAGAGTCTAAAATTAAAAAGGCCGTAGTATGTAATAGCTATTAGTGATGCAATTGTCTCTTAGGCATCGGGTACCCAGCGAAGAGAGAAGATACAGCCCTGTGCATTATGATTTTAATTGTGAATTTCCTTTGTTAGAATTGCCGTGGAAGGTAATTGGGAAACAATTAGTTTAGGGTTTTCAAGTCTTTGAAACTATTGCATTTTCCAGAAAACTTACTTTATGGCATTATAATTCCTGGTTGTCAGCCGGCAGTTGCTGTCATATTACAGCTGCAGTCACCTGTGACACTGTGACTTCCTTAACGTAAGCAATCTGATATCCAGCTAAGAACTCATGTTGAATGACCGCATTGTTGATCACCTTGATCGTAAAAGGAGCAACAGTATCCAGTTTGGATGCCGAGCCTGAGAAGCTTCAAAACAGTTTGGCCAGTGGAAAATGACAGGCATGTTCAAAATGTTTTGTAGGTGAAAACAGCTACCATTGCCACCGAGAGGAATGGGAAACCAGAGAACAATACCATGAACATTAATGCTTCCATTTACGACGAGATTCAGCAGGAAATGAAGCGCGCTAAAGTTTCCCAAGCTCTGTTTGCAAAGGTGGCAGCAACCAAAAGCCAGGTAAGAGCCTCTGTTAGGCCTGGAGAACGTTTATCTGCGATGCCTGTGAAAGTTCCTTCGAAGGGGTGTCTATTTGCAAGTTGAACTTGCATCCCTGAGAGGTCACGGTTTCCAGGATTATTGACAGAGCTCATGACGAAACAGAGTGTTCAGATTCAGGGAACAGAGACGCTTGGTTGTGTTTCCTCCAACAGCTACTGTCCAGACCACAGATTTCTCAGGAAATCCCTGAGTCAGTTAATAGTTGTTTCCAGAAGAGTACTGTAATGTATAGGAGGTTTCTCCATCTGGTCTATTGTAGTGGAACAAATAACTTGAATTATTATTATTTCATTAGTACTTAGGTGACCTTGATTTCTATCCTAAAATACTACGAGCGTTGTATTTTTTTTCTGTTCCAACTCAGGCATCTACAACTGTTAGGTGTGCTTATTAAAACCAAGTGACACACACACATACACACACACACACACAGCTTTGTAAAATAATGATTTTAGTTATATATATATGTATATATGACACACAAATTTAATTACAATTAGAAAACTTGTCTATATCTTTTGAATTATAAATGAATCGAATTGAATGGAAAAAGTGGCAGGTCCCTACAAGACATAACGAAGGACAGATAATGCAGTCTTTTTGTCATATATTGATAATTTATGTTCATCAAAAGTAGAGTCATCTACATGAACAAGCTCACAGTTATCTACAAACCCTTGTTCAAGGCCGGGAATACTTTTTAAAGCACCAGAAGAATACCGGTCTTGTCCAGTATAAGTCTTGTCCCCTTTGCAGAAAGATTTGATAACACTATCAAAGTGAGATTGAGAGGCAATCAGGGAAATTTTAGACACATATATTTCATTATCGTTAATGAACCCTCCTTTGTAAAACAGCCTGGCTGCTGTCAGCCTCTGATAAAATTATACAGTCCTGAGACTATTTACAATGTGAGGTATTTACAATACAGTACTTTCCTTATTAGGTTTTTCTGAAATTTCACTCTAGCAACATTCATAGTGGTCCTTGATGGGAGTTTTGCTTGAGAAAAGGTGGTTCTCGTTTAAGTTATAGGCTGGCTGGAAATACGTAAGGGATATCTTGGAAATGTTATATAAAAATGATTAAACTCAAGCTGTGGACTGTAAAAATTATAGCTTTATAGGCCACATGCCTGCGTACCCTTCAATCACTGTCAAAGTGATAATTTCTACAATAATATGTTTCTTTTATTGTGAGATTCTAAACATCAAGTGCTGTTTAAACATTAAACTGAATTGTTTATGTTAGTGCCATACTCGGCGTGTCATACATCAGGCCACCGTAATCTCTCATGGAATGTAAAATTCTGTCATGAATCATGGCTTGTATATCGGAAATTACTGTAATTTTGATTGGAAATTACAGGGCTCTTGAAATGTTTCTAATTATGATAGAATGTCAGAGCCGCTTCAAACCTGTGTGCTTCTTCAGATGTCTTCATTTACATGCCAAGACTAGGCATTAAGGAGAAATGTCCTGTTCGCACATCGCCCCTCACCCACCCACCCTGCACCTTCTTCTTTTGGCTATTTAGTCTAATTAGGATGAGGATCTCATATTTCAACATAGTTTATCCTGCTTTTCTTTCTGATTCTGCATCTCTTCTGACCTTTCCAATTAAATTATCAAGAATAACAGACTGTCTTCTTACAAGGCCAAACACTTTCCCCCAATCTCCAGAATAGATAAACAGAGAAACTAAACATGCATTATTGTGATAAGGGGCAGCCTTAAAACCAACAAACAAAAATAGAATATTAAAACTTTGGGGTAAGTTGGCATCTGTCATATAATCACCACCACCCTCCCTCTCCTTTCTGACGAGCGCATAGCTCCTTCTGGCTAGCAGCGTTTTTGCTACCTTCATTCTTTCTTTCTTTTAAATGATATCCACAATTCTCCCCTCCTGGGCTGAGTACTGATTTGGGAGCTATTCAGACAGTGGTAGCAATGGGTTGGTAATGTCATGTGAGTGATGTTCTAAGGGTTTTTTTAACATCTTTGCTCTTTGGACTCCTGTCCTACGAAGCTCCCCATGAGTCACTTTCAAAGATGTCAGTTGCCAACTTCTGTGTATCTGCCATGATGGTGTGTTCCCCAGAACCCCCAAAGCTGCTAGCTCATCTCCTCATTACTGGTTGAAAGAGATTCCAGGGGGCCAATTGTAGACTACTGGGGTCCAGCAGACCATTAACTTTCATTCCCTCACATAGTTATTCCTAACTACTAATTTACTGGAACTTCGTTAAAAAGCGTTTCTGTAGCTTTCTCTTAGCTGTTCAGTTTAGATGTTAGCACTGCCCTCTTTATGAAAATCTAAAAGTTGATGATTACTGAAAAATAAGTCCAAAAACTGTATATATCCCTAAGAGAAGAGATCTAACTTAACGAGGGCAGGTAGTCCATTGACTTAAGTTCTGTTCACCTGCCATGATTTTTTGTGAAGGAAATAGAAAAACTAGAAAACAAACCAAAACCAAAAAAAAAAAAAATCTTCAAATCCAACGTACCTTTCTCATGGTCAGAATTCTTAACTTGCGCAAGAGTTGTTTATGCCTTGGAGATAGGTGCCAAGGCTTGTCAGCATGGGCAGAGGTCCTCCCAAATGAAACACGTGTACAGTGTGCTGGAGCCATTTTATCTCAACTGGTCCAGCCCCATCTGCTTCTGTATCTCGCCCTGATTCTCTATGTTGGCCTAACATTCGCTACCTTTTTTGTGCTAGACCCCGTCCTGCATTATATATTATCTGCATTTAGTTCTCAGTAACCCTGTGGGCTGTAACATTGATTTCCTCATTTTACACGAGGGTTACTTGACTGAAAAGTAGGAGAGCCAACCCCAAATTCTGCATCTCAGCATCACTATTTTAGTGTCTCCTCAGGGTTCCAGGCAGCATCAGGACCAAAGGAAAGAGGAATTAAGAATGCTGGACTAATTGATAGTGGAATGGGAGGGGCTTTCCTTTCTTCACTGACATATTCATGGAATATGGGTTCTTGCCAACATAGGGCCCTTAGAAGCCAAGCTTTTTCACGTCTGTTTGGGGTTGGGATGTAGGGAAGGGTACATGGTGGAGGACTCAAAGGACACGCTATGGTCCAGGCTGAGTCACTGCTGTTCTGGTATTGGGAAATGATTTAACCTTTTTGAACCCAAGATTTCTTTTAACATGGGAGGAGCTCCCATGCTGTCATGCATGCAGAAGAGCTTTTAGATTTACAGCACTGTAACACAAATAGATAATGTCTTACAATGTGCTAAGCAAAAGACTCGGACCTGCACACAGAGTGACTTATTTATTATCTATTTTTGTATCTCAAATACTTTTTATTTTACAAAGTAAAGCTTTAGGTAAATCCCTGAATGGCAGAGAGCAGGATTATTTGGAAAAGATAGTACAGCCCCAGAATGTGGTGGAACCAGACATGTGTAGCTGTGGTCTGCAATGACTAATGCACAAAGTATTTTCAGGAAAAGAAACCAACTTTTCAGATCCCACCATTTCACATGTATTATACTTTCTCTTCGATGAGTAATAGAAATGAAATTGTTTTTAACGTTAATAGAAATGTCTGGGTAAAGTATGCAACTGCAAACTGAAGGTAGGCTACTTTTTGTGCTTGGGTAGGAAAGCAGGCTAACGCAGACTTTAAAAAGGTGATATGCTTTAAACATAATGTGAATCGCTACAAATGAATACACTGTATACTGTGGGTATTCAAACAAGCAACCTTTTTTTTTTTTTTTTTTCTTTTTTTTTTGGTACGCGGGCCTCTCACTGCTGTGGCCTCTCCCGTTGCGGACGCGCAGGCTCAGTGGCCATGGCTCACGGGCCCAGCCGCTCCGCGGCACGTGGGATCCTCCCGGACCGGGGCACAAACCCGCGTCCCCTGCATCGGCAGGCGGACTCTCAACCACTGCGCCACCAGGGAGGCCCACAAGCAACCTTTTTTCCAAGTGAATCATATTAGAATTTTATCAAACATTTAGTCTGATACCATTCAAATAATTATGAGAGCAGAATTCACTAATTTTACTGTTTAAAAAAAAATAGTTGATTTGGGTAATAGCCATTACGGTATCAAGGTTCAGTTACTGTTCAGTGGTTATAGTGTTTTCATATGGGAGACGGAAATGGAATTTTTTCCTTAATGGTGGCAGATGTTGGAATCTAATTTTATTCCGCAGCAAACCTCCTGAGAGCTCTGAGACTTAAGGTGTATGTCCAGCAAGGGGACATTAGCAGTGCCGTAGGCCTTGCCTTGTACATCGAATTGTTACATTGATTTTCATGTTTGCAGAGGTGGAGCTCGCAGATACAGTAATGCAGTCAGAATAAAGGGCTTTTCCAGAGCGGCTGCATCCCCACTTGCGTTTAGAAAATGATTTCTCTCTAGTGCGTTATTGAACAGGGTATTTCTTTTAGGTAAAGCAGCTAGATGATGGAAATTCTATTTGACTGAACATGCTTTTCAATAGAATCTTTCGCAGTCTCTACCTACCAGTCCTGTAGTTACTGGACTCTTTGGCTGCAACAACTTCGACTGCTTGATAGGTGTGGTTTTTTGCACTAAAAAAAGAATTTCTGCCTCTGTGAAGATAGCACGACCAGTAGAAGAGACCAAATAATTCGAAGCCTTTTGCTTTCTTCCATCTACTTTTCAGACACTTCTGTCATTGAGATTCAAGACCTCTAGGATGGGAGAGAGAGGGGAGAGTGAAGGAGAAAGAAGAAAGCTTTAGTGCCCTTTGGGGTTGTAGGTAAAAAAAAAGAAAAAAGCATCTTCAGATTCGGTAATTCTTAGATGGTGATGGGAATGCCTTAAATACGAGTAAGACATGATATGTCACAAATCATTAGAGGTAGAAATAGGGCTAAGAATGTCATTTTCATTGCTGGTTATAGGAATCTACAGTGATAAAATCCAGGAAAAAAAAATCACGGCACCATGACTGCATTCTGTATTCTAGCATGTCAGTGAAGCCATCTTTTATTTTGTTAGCATCAAATTACACTTCACGGAAACTACACTTTGAAGCCCTGTGCTGATTCATTTTTTTGGAATGTTCACATAACAGACTTCACTGCAACACGATTTCACCTGTGTAGCCTCCTGTTTCAGATCCACAGGAGGCCCCTGCAGATTTGCGAGTCACGGTTCCGGTTATTTCTGGTGTCACATGCTTTTCTAGCAGCCTGTGGGAAGATCTTTACATCGCGTCCTCAGAGCCCCTTCTCTTGGGCTAATAGAGTTGCCTTCAGCCAGCATCTAAGGCGAGAACTGCCTCTTCATACATTTTCCATCTAGTGCCTTATTTTATTTTACTTTATCCATTTATTTATTTACTTTTTACTGGGTGGGAGGAGATCCTGGGGAGATACAGGTTAGGTTTCCCTGGATCAGCTTCCGGGAAGAAGGAAGAGGCCAAAGGAATGCTTGAAGGGAGAAGAGAAGTAAGACAGCCCAGCGTGTAGCATCTCAGGACTGCCTGTATTCAGGTTTACCTACATTTGGGGAATTGGGAATCCATGTTGAATTTAGTTTTCTGCAGTGTAGACCTATCTTTATGTCTCTAGTGGTTGCTCAACAGGACTTTTGAAATTAATGGCTTTAAATACATAAACATTGACATAATCTAGCGGTTTAAAGGTACATGATTGTGTTATACGATGTTTTAAGAACTAAATTTGTGAATCTGAGCCCTTTCCACATTTCTATGTTATAAAAACAAGCATATGTTTTAATTAATCTAGGGTTTGACCAAGGAGGTTCAAAATTATTAAATAGAACATGTACTTGCCGATCATACCTTTGGCTAAAAAAAATCACGTAATGGGGTGTTTTTCCCCCAGGCACTTGATATTGTCTATTGCAGCAAGTCGAACCGAAACTTCCTGGTTATCTTATTGCCACCTTCAAATTATTTAAAAATTTGTTTTCCTCTAAAATTTGAAATTCGGTAACTAGAGTGATATGAATGCATCTTCCTCATTCTCCCATTTAATAAGTTCACTGTAACAAGTAGAGTCATAACTCATTACGCCCAGTTTCTCCATCTTTCAAAAAATGTCATAGGAAAATATTAGTCAAGATTTGAAAAGAAGCAGTTTGTGAATATTGAGCCAACTCTCTAAAGAGGGTTATCACGTGAGGAAGTTCCGGGAAGGTGACCCCAGGAGTGGTCCACTTAGAAGCAGACCAGTGTAATTAATGCATTCTAAAGCATGAGTATAGCAAGTACATATTCGTAGAATCTGCTTTAATCTGAGGCCACCTTTTGTCCGAAAATGTAGTATAAGTTGAAAACTGTGGACTCATAATATCCTATGAAAGTTCCTCTTTTTGGAAGCCCTTCTATAATCATCTTTGACAATTGAAGAGTTAAAGTTCTTCAGGACAGGATCCGGTATCTACAAAATGGGAGTAGGGAAGAGACCAAATCCATGGGGTTTTTTTTTTTTTTTACATCTTTATTGGAGTATAATTGGTTTACAATGGTGTGTTAGTTTCTGCTTTATAACAAAGTGAATCAGTTATACATATACATATGTTCCCATATCTCTTCCCTCTTGCGTCTCCCTCCCTCCCACCCTCCCTATGCCACCCCTCTAGGTGGTCACAAAGCACTGAGCTGATCTCCCTGTGCTATGCGGCTGCTTCCCACTAGCTATCTACCTTGCCTTTGGTAGTGTATATATATGTCCATGCCACTCTCTCGCTTTGTCCCAGCTTACCCTTCCCCCTCCCCATATCCTCAAGTCCATTCTCTGGTAGGTCTGTGTCTTTATTCCTGTCTTACTCCTAGGTTCTTTATAACATTTTTTTTCCCTTAAATTCCATATATATGTGTTAGCATATGGTATTTGTCTTTCTCTTTCTGGTTTTAACTCTTAAGTAGGAATGAATTTCAAAACGGAATGTCATTCAGTTAAACTTCACACATAATTATAACACTGATTTCGTTCTTTCACAAACTACCAAGTGAAAAGACAGAGTGTTTCTCAGAAGTCTCAACAGTTGTCTTTTATGGTTTGGGTAGTAAAGGTAGGTTTTATTTTAGCTTTATCTTCTTTTTCCCTCATATGAGAAATGACAATAAAAGCCCCGTGAAATGAATGAGCTCTAAAAATGCATTTATGCAAAATGACAGTAGAAAAATAGCTCTGGAAGAAACTGCACTGTTAAACTTTCACATCAGTGAAAGGTACTAAAAGAGGGATGGAAGAACTTATGTTGGTAATAGGAATCTGATGTAGAATTTTTGGGCCTTGCAAGACCTGCACCTTAAAAAGTAACCTTTGAGATTATTCATTTTTATAACTGTAGTTGTTATGCTTTTGCACATGCAGTTCTTTTGCGTGACAAAATGACACAACTAAATCATAGACCACCCATTTATATATATAAAATATACATATTAAAAATGTTTTATTTATAAATATATATATTTATATAAATATAAATACATAAAACAAATAAATATAAATAAATTAAATAAATATATTTATATATCATATAAATATAAGATATATATGTATATTTTATATATATATAATATATATGTATTTTAGAGATTAATAGAAATATAGTCACTTTATAATTTGTCATTAAATACCTTGAAAAAATATAAGCTCCAGTCTGCTGATGGCGTCGCCGTACAATTGCTAAATTGATGAAGTTGTCCCTTTTCTAAGACCTAATCTACTTCTGTTGTCTGGTCATAGAGAATCTGTTCTCCTCTGATTTCTTGCTTCAACCATTCCAGTGGCCTTTTGTGTAATTTTCTTTTTTTTTAAAACAATCCCCTTTTCAACCCGTATGCCTCAGGAATTGGGTGGAAACACACTGTTTCATAAACCGCCAGCCTCCTCGGCTGCCTCGGTGCCTCTGATTCTGTAAATCAGATCATAGGCAGCATGCTGTCGTATAATAAGGTGTCTGATCCTTATTACCAGTTTGTTGATGCACAGGCTCCTTCAAATTGACCATTGCAACACATGGTTTCCCCTGAAACTAGCTGTGATAATTAGCGTGGTTCTAATGAGACAGAATGTCACTGATCTTGTGCTGAACTGTCGAGTCTTGATGCTACGGATGGGAACTGTCAGAGCCTGCCATCTGTGACAGCGCTTGGCGTATTCCGGTGGCAAGGTAGAGCATGCTCAATAGACTAGTTTCAAACAAATGGCCCTTTTCTTGACGAGGGCTCTGTGTTCTGTTCAAGTCAAGAATGTTTGCCCCAACTTCAGCCTATGCCAAAACCCATTTTGAGATCCAAAGGGGAAGAAATATTTAAACCTCTGTTATATGTTACGAAAGAGAGGACTCTTTTGTTTAGCAGGTGAATTTTAAGTGGGGTTCCTTCCCTTGGGCTTTTTTTTTTTTTTGGCCTCTCCCAGTGGCCCCATATAGTCAGTAAGGCAGTCCTGGAAGAGCCTTTCCCCCAATTTTCAAATTGCCTTGTTTAAAAGAGATTTGTTAGGGAGTTGGGCTGGCTCATCATGATGGAGCAGTCAGATTTAGCGGAGAGAGGGGAAACGAAAGGAATAGTTGAGAGTGTGTCTAGGAATACACAAGTTGAATAGCAGAATGAAGATGGACAGGAAGTTAGATCTGTAGGCTCCAGAGAGAAGTGGAGATTTTTTTTTTTTTTTTTTTTTGCTAGAGTACAAGTCCAGCGCTGCTTATCATTCCAAAATATGCTTTGTTGCTTTTTATTTCCTCTTCTCTGGCAGACCACACAGGGCTTGTTCTGAAGAACATTTTCACTAATCTGATCAGGCAGCCAAATACGCCGGGAAAACTGCTTTAATGATCCCACTAATTACCTCAAGTCAATATGAACTGTATTATTAGACTGAGGGAAAATATTCCATTAGGTCTCCCCCTTGGGAGTTCCTCCGCTTTGTGATGTCACCGAAGCCTTCACCCTCTCGCTTGTAATTAATTTTATTTACACACGCAGGCACGCACAAGGTCACACCTGCACAACCGGCGCTGGCCAGGGAGCTTGTGGCACTCGGGCTTAATCAGATCTGTCATAATTACCATTCTGCATGTTTCTGACACACGCTGTGAAATATTTCAATTTAACTGCCGCTACCAGCACAACCAGATGTAGTGCGAGTGTGGCTGCATTGGAAATATTATTCCTCAGGATAAACTCTCTCCTCCTCCTCTTTTCCTTCCTCCCCCGCCCCCGCCCCCAATTTACAGCTAATGTAGCACAGAAGCTGATGGGTCCTGTAAATCTTGAATGCAGCGCTAGATTGATAACAGGCGATTAGACAGTTTAACCACAAACAGCTTGTTCATTTTTCACAAATGAAAACCACATGTGGTGTAACTAAAATTTC
The DNA here is from genome assembly GCF_011762595.2 of Tursiops truncatus. Lineage (NCBI taxonomy): Eukaryota > Metazoa > Chordata > Mammalia > Artiodactyla > Delphinidae > Tursiops > Tursiops truncatus. The sequence goes on from NC_047037.1 coordinate 8,413,006, forward strand.
AGGCCCTTTTTTTTTTTTTCAGAGTTGGGGTCTGTATGTGTGTGTGTTGGAGATGTGCTTAAATAAAAATAAAATGCAATGGAATGAAGTGTCTAGAAAAATGGAGAAGTTGCCTAGTTTTTTTCCAGGTGATTTTATCAAAACCATCGTCAAATTCCATGTTTTCACTTTTGCCAAAACTCGAATGGGAAAAAGATGGTACTCTCCGTTTCCTTTTTTTGGTACAATTTTTCTTTTCTCTCTCTCTCTCGCTCTTTTTTTTTTTTTTTTTTTTTTTGTATGGGAGGGATAATATCCTTGGAGTCTCTGCCTTTTTTATTTTGTCAGTGTTAAGCCTTTTATTTGAACATAAATTTTGAAAGAATTTCTACAGTGGGCATATGCAGTTTTTTAATGGACGGTTTCCCTTATTTTTGTTAATGAAAAGTTGTTAGTTTAGGTGTGCTGGTCATATCCCAGACAATCCCAAAACAAAAATGGACCCAATCAAAAAATTTATTTCCTAGAGAGTTGTGTTAATTTGCAGAATCAGTTTGAAAGGTAGAGTTGAAAACCAGTGAATTCTGTTGCTGCAGAAATAGTGGAGATAACCTGGCAGAAAGTGCAGGTGCAGGGTAACCATATAAGGCCAAAGTTATCACCAGTCTCAGAAGAATTCAGCCATAAGAAAATTAAAGTATTGGAGCCATAAGAAGGCAAATAAGCTGGTGGAAAACTAAAATTAAGAGAGGAGAAAGGAACAGGATCATTGGTGATTTAGAATCGTACCTCTAAAGAAAGCTTGCAACCATCCACTTTAGAGAACATTTAAAACATAGATCAAGATAATTAAGTGTCTTTTAATGCCAAATAAAATACACTCTCTCTTTTTATCTTTATTTTTGTTTTACTACTAAAGTTATGAGCCTCGTTTGGAAGCTTCCTAAAGTTCTGTGGTGATTCCTGTTACTGATAAGAGGTACCATTCCCCATAGAATAGCAGATTTTTCCCCTTTATTTCCTTTCCTTAACCATTTTTCCCTCTTCCTTATTTCCTCACATTAAAAAAAAAAACTTCCCAATTTTTCCCTGTTTGCTTAGTGTTTGCTCCATAATATCTTCCAACTTTGAAATTTAGCATTTTTCTGCCTATTCATATTTTCTTCTGGCCTAATATCACTTTAACGGAAAAGAAGTTATTTTCTTTTTAGTTAGAATCCCTCTTTCATCTCAGCTGCTAAGCAGTTTACATGATTAATACCAAATTATTAGGTCAGTTTCTTCGAACAGTCTTAATCTACCTTTATAATCATTTTGCAAGATACAGTTATTGTGGAAGATTTGATTCAAGCCTCACATCACCTGTCACATCACTGTTGCGTACAGATATAACCTCAGAATCCTTCTTAGCACAGAAGTGAAAGCACCCATTACTAATCAGTGAGATCCATCCACAATGGCTTGCTGTCACTTTTTATTTAGGATTCCCAAGAAGAGGGTTGATACATATAGTTGTATGGGAATGAGTCCAAGAAATAAGAAAAGTAGAGGTTAAAAAAAAGTACAGCTTATGACTTCATTGCTCCTGCCCTTGCTTTAATGACCCTGAAGATTTTGCATAGCTACTTCAAGATAGGTTAGTCAGCATGCAAATTGAATCACATTTTGCAGTCATTGGTAACACTCGCCACTTAAAGGAAACTTGCCTTGTTTTTTTTGCAAGTGAAAGATTTCATTTATAACCTGAAAAATCATCCCTAGCTTTCCACATTTGCAAACTTTAGTTTTCATGTGTTAGGATTATCTTTGTGTCTAAGCACACCTGTAGATACAAAAGGAAAGATGAAAGAGAACCAAAAAAAAAAAAGAATTGCTGTTTAGGGATGCTGGGGTATGTGTGAAGTTTGAGAATATTCAATATTTTGAGTATGAGGGAAGAGCATGTCTTTCCATTAAATTTAATGAGACTACAAGAATCTCATTATTCAAGGAAAATATTGTAATTTTCTTTACGGACCCTGCTGGGTCCCCGTCTAACAAAAGGACAGTTTTCGTGTAATCTGTTAGCAAGTGCCGGTGAAGATTCGGTTGAAAAGGAATTTATAAACTTGATCCTGCCTTTCAGCTCAGTCCATCTTTTTCAGCCACTCTGCAGTCGCTCTTCTCCACTGCTCTCAGATCCTTAGGAAAATGTACAGGAAGGAGAATTAGTTTCTTTGAATACTTTCTGCTCTTTTCTTTTGGACCCACTGCATTTTTCATCAGCATTGTCGAAGTCATCAATATCGTCTGTTAGTGTAGCTCACATTTTTATTCCAAGCTGAAAGGAAGGGGAGGGCATGGTTCCTGATTATCTACATGAGAAATAGGATTGTCCATAAAGTCACACGTGGTTTATATAAGAACTTGTACATAAACTGCATCTTTCAGAGAAAGCATTGAGGATTGGCAAAGAGTGGGGGGTGGGGGTCCCAATTTCCTGTCTACCATGTTGTGGATTTCCCTGGGCAAGTTGCTTGACCTTTCAGGCTTCTAACTTTCCCTTCAGGAAGGTGACATAGATTGGGTCGGACTCTGTAATGTCCCAGGCAGTTCCAGGTTCTGTGAGTTTGTTGCTGAAACAGGTGCAGAAGTGTGAAAAAGGATGCTATTTTGACGGAAGGTCCTGCTGACAGGTGTGTTAGTCTGGGAATGAGTCACAAAGGAGGCAAGGTTTTGAATAATGGAAGGGCTTAACCCAAAAGGGTTATTTATGAGTGGCATATAGTGAGGAGAACTGATTGTTTGCAATCCAGGGTATGAACTCCATGTTACACAGTGTGAGATGAGCTCAAGATTGATAATGATCTCATCTGCAACTCGTTGCTAGAAAACTGGAAGATCCCCCTCTCTCATCAGGGACGTAGCAAAGTCAGGACACTATAGAGAGGAGGTGAGCTTCATTCAGTTGGGCGTGGGCTTGGCTTACTACGTGGTGAGGTAGTGGTTGCCAACACCACATGACTTAGAGATAGCTAAAGAGTTTCCCCCTTTAACATGTCTTTTTTGGGTTTTTAACTGATGCCTGAAAGTCCACCTTTAACTTCTCATTTTGGGGGATTAATGCAAGTTCTTCAGAGGCAGGATAGCACATCAGAGAGGAAAAAATAGACTCAGTCCGTGAGAAATCACAGGTTTGGAAGAGGTTCGTGAAATGGAGAGTAAACCAGGAGGAAGAAGCAGGGAATGGCTGCTGATGTGAAGGAATATCTTGAAGCCCATATTTGCAGTTTGTCATTTGGTACCTGTAGCAAGCGTGTAATAGCTGCTGAGGAGTGCCCGTCCCCAAGTGTGTCCTTTAAATGTTTACCCATTTTACTCCTGGTACCAACACTGGGCTACTTGTCAGGGTGTTACTTGGCTGGTTCATTGATGGAGTATTTGGTGGTTTAAATGCAATGCAGATTAGGTAAAAATAAATTACTTTCAATACGGTCAAGAAAGTGAAGGCTATAAATAAAATATACATTCACAAACAGACAAATGCTATTAGGAAATCCAGCTCAGTCCATGCCAAGCTGTTACTGTCTAAATTGCCTTCTTTCTTCCGGGCTTGCAATTAATTTTTGCTTGTGTGTTTGGAGATTGGGGGAAGGGTAATAGCCTAATGGGTAATGATTTTATTTTAGTATTTTGATTAAAGAGACTAAATAACTTGGACCCTGGGTAACCATGAGGACTAAAGCCTTATCCATCAAGCTTAATTTCTAGGCAGAAAATTGTGTTTATATTTTTGGATAAACTTAGCATTGCGTTATATATAATATAAAGTGATGAGATGGCTATGTGCTCATTTTCTACCTATCCCCACTTCCTTTACCCTCTTTCCTACTCACTTTCTTTTCTTTCTTTAATCCTTTGACTAGCTTCCTTCTGCCCTGTTTTCAAATCTTAAAGGTGTGTCCTTTGTGACCGTTTGCTCTTTGAAGAGGTGATGAGAGGAAAGACCAACCATTGTTTGATTTGTAAGCCTTCCCCCCTCTACCTCCACCCCCCAACAGCAAGGACCTGCCTTAATTCCATTCCTTTCCCCGCCTCCATCCTGTATCTGCCCTGCTACTTTATCCTCTTCTATTTGGGAAACCCAGGTGTCTTTGGAAAATTGATAGTGTTCCTCTCCTGGCACATCCAGACATTTCTCAAAGGATACTCTACTAATCTTGCTTACCTTTATAGTTTTTGGGGTGGTAGGACGTTGGTTAACTAAGTCAGGGTATGGATGCTTTCTTTATTCAGAGGTGGTAAACCCATTTACTGAGTTTGTAACAGGACCAGGGAAAAACAGTGAGGTATATATATGTGCTAGTGCAATTGTCAATCAAGAAATTTCAAACTGTAAAACTACTGTTTTATGAACAAAAGCTCATCCAGAACTGAAATACGTAAATGGGATAAAAGTCTTCCCCCGTTCTGATTGACTTGAGGATTGGTTGGGGGCGGAGTGTTCTCATCAACACCCCACCCTACGTACAGCACTGCTGAAACACCCCTGGTGGAAAGCTGGGCCTCCTCAGGATGCAGTCCGGGAGGAACCATTAACTAGTGATTAACTCTTTCCCTCCAACCCATCTCTAAGAGGCATGGTCCTTTAGTGGCAACAAACAAACAAACAAACATGATAAGCAGATCTGTTCCAAGAAGTTATAAATACCAAAGTTTTGTAATCTACTAGGAGCTTATATAAGATAGTTCTGGAATAATATTTGAAATATATACGTGTATGTATCTATGTATGTATACAGACACATATATATTGGAGGGTTATTGAACCCCTCTTCAGGAGTTCTTAACCTCTGTCCCATCTTCCCCCAGGGGGTCCATGCATGAACTGGAATAGAATAAAAAAACTTTATTTTCACTAATGTCTTACTGAAATTTGACATTTTATTTAATTATCAACATAGGCAACAAGTCACAGTAGTATTAGCAATACCTATGAATTTGTCACCAATAAAAATCACAAATATTGTGCTTCCCTGGTGGCGCAGTGGTTGGGGGTCCGCCTGCCGATGCAGGGGACACGGGTTCGTGCCCCGGTCCAGGAGGATCCCGCGTGGCGCGGAGTGGCTGGGCCCGTGGGCCGTGGCCGCTGAGCCTGCGCGTCCGGAGCCTGTGCTCCGCAACAGGAGAGGCCACAACAGTGAGAGGCCCGCGTACCGCAAAAAAAAACAAACAAACAAACAAAAAAATCACAAATATTTTCATATCACATTTTTATTGCAGATATCTCAAAATACTATTTTTGCTCATCCCTCTGAAATTACAGTAGTTATTAGATCTCCTCCTAGATCTTGCTATTTGGTACGTTAATAAAGAAGCACATACATTACTGTATGATACAGTTTGGATGACCGTATTTCAGTACAGTTGGTTTTCTTCGTAATTTTATGCATTTTATTTCAGGCACATAAAAACATTGTTCTGAAAACAGTGGGCTTTACCAGACTGCCAGGAGGGTCCATGGCGCAAAAGAGATGAGACCAATGATTAGACAAGTTGTGTGTTGGAAGAAAAAAATTATATGTTTTTTTAACATGCTAGCTGAGGAATTCTTGAATTTGCCCGGGAAAGAATTGTTATTTGTTTATTACTTTTTCGATGCTTATTTTTCAAGTGCCCTTCACTCCAGAGCATGTAAGCGGGGTTTATGATCAGATCATTGCAATGACATTGCAAACAACAACAAGAACCTTACAGGCAACCTTGCTCCAGCGTTCTGATGCCCGCATATAGTGCTGGAATTCGAGGAGAGAGTACCTTTGCCCTTAGGCTGGAAACTTTTTGCCAGTTAAGCTACACCTTTGCTATCAGCTTACACATGAAGTTCAATCTGTTCTTACCTCACTGGACAGTCAGTGGCTGGGAGAAATAATTCCCTCTTACGTCTGTCCCCGCATCTCTTAGCCTCACAGTAGATGGCACGTAGATGGCGCTTTCTAGTTTTTTGTAGAAGGGTGGAATGATTCAGAAGCAAATTCATCTGATCACAATTTTGCCCTCACAAAAGTGGGCACATTCCTCAGGTAGTCCCAGCGGGGGACCCTGTTCTCAGAAAGACAAGATAGGGCCAGTCTCCACCCCTGTCCTTCTGCCCCGGGCCCCTCTCTGGACTTGCTCTCCCCACTGTAACACAGGACCAGTGGTTGTGAGGTGCAGCTGCTGGCCTGAGTGACCCAGCCTCCCTTGTCTCCTTTCATTGGTAAATGTCTAACCTGGCCATTATCACTGGGACCCCCACGGTGCTTCTAGAAATATTTACGCTTTCTTTTTTTAAAGCCTACTTGTGAATCCCAAAATTTGAGTCCCTCAATTAAGCCGACTTCTGATGAGTCGGTTTGCATAATGGGTAAAATGATGAGGTTTTTGGCCACAAAATGAGTGTTACTTTATCAGCAAAATCATAAGCAACTTGGGAGCTTGTAATGACCCTGCCCGTTTGATTGTTCTTCTAAGATATGAGTCCCATAACTTTTACAATCCCGAATTGCCTTCCCCTGGTTTTAAAAATTCTTTTGTTATCTCTCCTAGAATATCATAGAGGGAAGATTTAAATTTTTAATTCCCAGCCCCTCAATATGCATAATGGAAAGTATAGCTCATCTGAGGAGATATCTGCAATATTGAAAAGTTTTATATAAATCAATTAAAAATGCAGTGGCAGAAATATTTGTTTAAATTAAACTGACAATAGATTATTTTTGTCAGCAGACAAACCAGTGTATCGAGGCAATCATAACCTAAAAATTATTCATTTTATAGGTTCATATTTTTATAGTTTTTTTTTTGCACATGGCATATACAGATATTCAGCAACAGTTTTTCTTAGTGATCATCATAACTTTGAAGAGAAGAATAAATATTGTAAATTTTTCATAGTGACTTAAGAATGCAACATGATAAGAAATTTGCTTCATAATATTACAGTATAAGCACATATTTATTGGGTCAGGGGATTTGGGAAAAGGTAAGTTTCCCAGGAAGCTTCTGCTTTAAACAGTCTAATGTATTTGCCTTTGATAGAAGCCTTTAATAGTGCTTCTCTGCCTCTTACACCTACTAGGCTCAGCTCGCTTTGAATCTTATTCCTTTGAAATGCAACGTTATTATGAATGTAAGTTGTTGGACTTTGCTACAATACACAATGCCCTCAGGAATTGTAGAGGTGTATACAGTTTTTTGCCACTAACTAAATGTCCCAGACTGTGCCGTTTTTGTATTTTCCTCTGATCCCCCAGCTTACTGCTGCTTCAGTGTTGCAGGAAATCTTTTGCTATATTTTTACACTCACTCATTCAAGTGTGAGCCTTAAAGCGTCTCCAAGCCCCTTGGGTGAAGGAAAGTGTGGAGTATGCTGCTCAGGGGGCTCTTTGCACTGACATTTGTTTATGATAAATGTAACTCAGGTAACAGAGATGGGGGTGGATTGGAATAAAGAAACCCATCAGCCTTAGTTCGCGGAAGAAATGCTGAGGGCCTGAACCAGAGCAGTAGGAATGGAAAAGAAGGAACAAATTCAAGACGCCTTCTGAAGGAGTAGAATTGACAGGAATTCATGATTGTTCGCTTATGGAGGAAGCAAAGAAGAAAAGTCATATTTTTAAATTGAAGCCATTTGCTGTTTTTTTTTATTATTAAAAAACAGTACTAGCCAAACTAGAAAAAAAAAATTTAATGCAAGCATAAAGGAGGAAAGAACTAACCATAATCCTAATTAAGTAGCGATAACCTGATTTATGTTCTTTGCATACACACATACGTGTATGTGTGTATGCATGTATGTATACATATCACATATGTATACACATATACGTGTGTGCACATGTGTGTGTATATATATGCCTTTCATTCATTCATATGCTATACCCACCTGTTAATTCCCTATTGAGGTATATTCAAGTTGTATTCAACTTTTGCTGTCACAGATAATGCTAATGTGAACATTATTATGGTTAAATATTTGTATACATCTTTATTATTTCCTTATGATTAATTCTCAGAAGTAGAATTATTGGATCAGAAAAGGCATTTGTGTTTTAAAGGAAATTGCTAGTCATTTCTACATTCAAACATTTCCACCTTGCGCTTCAGAAAGTATATACCAATTTATACTTCAAATCACAGCCTTTCAGCCCAGGTGACTGGGTGAGTGGTGATGCTGTTAATTGAGTATATATAGGCAGAGCCTCGTTTGTGGGAGGAAGATAGTGGGTTCAGGTTGGGATGTGGTAGCTGAATTATTTTCATTATCTCCCTAGATAGCTCACATTCCTTTGCATTATCTTTGTGATAATGACAAAATAATAAAAATAATAACAGCTGACATTCATCATACTGTTACTGTGCGCCAAGCCCCTTGCGTGAATTATCTCACTAATTCTTACAACACTGTGAGTGGTGGTAACATTACCCCCATTTTACAGAGGAGAAAATTGAGGTGTAGAGAACTCAAGGAACTTGACCAAGGTTACAGGGCTAGTCAGTAGTAGAATAGGTGTTAAAATGAAAATCCAGGCTTTCTTAACATATAGATCTTAGAAGCACATTATAAAGACGAGACGAAGTCATAGTAATTAAGTTGCATCCTCAAGAAGGTATGGTAAAAAGCAATGACGAAAGAATGGATTCCAAAGCAACTAGTCTACCTATTTTTCCTAGCATATTGCTAATTCATCTTTTTTTTTTTCATTATTCTTCCCACTCTAAATATTGCCCATTCTTAAAAGCCAAACCAACATGACTCTACATCAACAAAGACTTCCTTGACCACCCCAGTGGATCTCTTCTTCCTATCCTCTTGGTTCTCACTGGATGTCTGCCCCTCACTGACCTTCACCGCATACTGCTTTGCTCTAGTAGTTATTTTTGAATGTCGCCTCTTCCCGAATGTACTGTGAGCCATTTAAGGGAAATGCTTTTGGTTAAGTCCATCACACCTTTTTGTAGTTATCACTGACCAGGCACTGGGCTAAACATATCCTGTTTCATTTGTACCAGCCACAGTCTTGTGAGATGAGTACCATTATCATCTGCACTTTGTAGAGGAAGATCTGGGGCTCAGAGAGGTAATTTGCTCAAGGTTGCATACGTAAATGCCTATAACAGGATGTAACCCTTAACTGGTATACTGAGGTAGTTGAGAGTAACTGGAAGGACCGTTAGTATTCGGGTGGGCAGAAAAAAAGGGGAGAGCGCTTTCCTGTTCGAGAGAACAGTATAGAGAATGAGAGTAGAATGTGGGGAAATGGGCAACAGTTAATAAATGGTCCGATGAATTAGGACCTAAGTATGATTGAAGGAACCTTCAGTGACCTCTAGGGAGGATGACCTTTTTCTCTGTCTTGGGAAGCTTTGAAGGTCATTTTGAGCAGTGGGATAACCTTGGGTAGTTTGAAGGCAAAGACCAGAGCAGTGGTTTTCATCCCAGCCTCCCTTTCCAAGGGCATCTCATTAAAGAGGACTAAGGGGATTCAAGAAAGCTTAATTAAACCTGTGTATTTACCTATCAGGAAGTTCCACAGACCAAGTCAAGCATCGTATTTATTTGCTTCTTGTAGGGGTCACAACTCTCTATGATAACCCTTGTTTTCTCATTCTTCCCCAAAGCTCTAGTCATCATTGGTATACACTTTCCCCTAAGTTAAGAGAGGAAAAGGAGTGATTACTTAAAGGCTGTTTTGTTCAGAAATTAAGATAATTGTCCATTGGACATAATTAACAAGTGTTTGGTACCTAAGAGCATCATTCAAGGAAAATGTACCCCAGCGCTGACAAGTCAGTGGTGGGCAGAATGGAAAGGAGAAGATGATTCTTTATGGTAGAAACAGAGGTGAAAATTGATGCAAGTATTACAGCATGAACCTTAGGGATATGGTGTTTTCTGTCTTTTAATGACACCTTGCTATGAAGAATGAGGAGAGAATAAGAACTTAAGATTTTTTTTTTAAACAAACAGATGCGGTATTTTATTTTTTTGGATTTTTTTAAACTGAAGTATAGTTAATTTACAATGTTGTGTTTCAAGTGTACAGCAGAGTGTTCAGTTTAATATCAATATATCTATTCTTTTTTCAGATTTGTTTCCATTATAGGTTATTACAAGATACTAAGTATAGTTCCCTGTGCTATACAGTAGGTCCTTGTTGGTTATCTATTTTGTATATAGTAGTGTGTCCATGTTAATCTCAAACTCCTAATTTACCCCTCCCCTCCCTTAAGATTTTTAAGACAGAGAGTATAAATGTTAAACAAGAGCCAAACCATATCACTGAAACTTATGTAATGTCAAAAATACATCCTGGATTGAGAGGGAAAAACATTCTTTTTCAAAGTCTGTATTCAAGTATCAGACAGGTAAGCCAGATTTTTATTTGTTTCATTTAAACTTCGAAGAAACCATCCTGAAAGCAGCTTTGAAGCCTATGAAAAAATAATCTTTAAATTAGATATCTTCCAAATATACTTTTTTTAAAGTAAAATGAAGGCTTTCTTTGGAAATTCTCTGTTTCAGTCGAATTAAGAGATTATCTTCTTGCCAGCTAGTTTAATATGTTGTCTAGAATTTCATAGTTTTATCTTTAGTCCTCCTTTTTCTCCTCAGATTCTTCTTGAAAATATTCTTTAAAACTTTCCTGACAGTCTTAAGTGAGAACCATCTTTATGTTTTTATCTACCCTGGCCATCTGATAATCTTGTTACGCACCAAACAATCTATAGGAAAAGAAACAAAACACCATATTTACGTGTTCCCTCAAGTCAGTGGCTTTGAGAAGGTAAAAAAGAGGTGAACAATCAAACCACAGAAAACAAATGATGTCTTTTTTTTTTTTTTTTGGCTTGGTTAAATTTTAAGCAAAATTGAAAACTAAAAATCATTTACCAGTGGTTCTGAATATTCCTTCTAAATTCACTGACTTTTAATGTGAGCTTCCCCTAGATTGTAGAAACATTTCTTTTCGCAAATGCCAAACCTCCAGAAACTCTGCTAGATGCGCTTAACCTCTTAAAGACAAAGTGGCAAAAATTTACTCAAGTGGGAAATTTATGGGTAGCCATTTTATTTCCTATTACTACCGCAGTATGGAAACCCGCGGATTTTTGGCTAAGATATTGAGTCCCTTAAATAAACTATAGAGTCTGGAGAGAGTTTAAAACAGTAACAGTTTAGACATTTAAAATAGTAATAATTTAAAAAACTAGTATGATTGGGGTTTTTTCCCCCCAGCAAAAATACAAGCATCAGAAACCACACCTTGAAAATAAAATATATTTGGGAATACACACCCGTATACATATGTTCCATTTAAGTAGGTTTCTTTTTAAAGCCCATCTTTGAATAAAGTGAGTATAATGTGCTACTTTTTGAATGGCAGATGCATTTATTGCTGCGCCTCTGTTCAAATTTATTTCCCATGTTTTCTTGAATCCAACCAATGTTAGCAGGAGAAAGTTACTTGTAGTGCCTGCTGGAATTCTCTTTACACAAAGTAGATATTAGTAAACTGGGAAGGAAGATCCATGTATTTCCTGCTAATTCCATAGAGAACATGTATCTTTATTAATGTTAATGGTGGGGACCTCTCATTATGTTATAGAATAATCTGCTTTAGCAAAGGTTTTTCTCCTCAAGAACTTCATAACATTTAAAGGTTAATATGTTAGGTAAAGAACAATATCTTAAGATAAGCGTTTTTATTACAGGACATGATGGGATGGTTTTTATTAAATTATATGATGATTTGAATGGGGAGAAAAAAGTGCATCGCTTCTTTGCCCTCAACTTTAATGCCTTTAATCAAATAATGACCTTCTGGAAAATAGTTAATTTTCAGCATTTGGAAAGATCAATACCACTTTGCCACCAAAAAATGGCCCAGACGATGAAATCTGATGTATTTAAAGTATCATTTCACCCTTTTAACCTAGTAAATAATTGAAAATGCTTTCAGTAGTGCTTTGCCGCTGTTTTGTTTCTCACTGTTCAAAGTGATAGGATTGTTCTTGAAAAAAAAGGTTTCAAGTTGGTGTGTGAAGGAAGGATGCAGACCTCACACCCGGAAGTGGGATTGTACCCCCATCAGGCCTTGTGTGTCTCTGCATTAGGGGCATGGAAGAAGTAATATGTTTTAATACTATATTTGAGGCAGAGTGTATATAAAGCACAAAAAGGGTGGAAATGGAACCCTTCTGGAACATTCAAGGGGTGGTTTAAAACATCATTAGTCACTTTGCATCTTTTGTGATATCTTTCAACCTTTACGTTGGGGTAAAAGATTCAGTAGTTCTGACAGTTAGAACCCATTTCCCCCCCCACCCCAGCTTATAGAACATTGATATGAAATTACCCATGAGCACAGATAACTTTGTAAATTTAAAAAAAAAAAATTGCCCTCTCTTAGCATGTTTGTGGGCAAATTGAAAACTGTCTTCATTAGCATAAGTAACAGATTCTTTTAAAAGTAGAAAATTATTTGCTGAATGATAAATTGCTAGCTCTCTAGTTAGTCGTTGTTGAAAACGTACTCATTCAAAATGCCTGGTGTAGTAGTTTAGTCTACAATACTGAAATTTTTTTGTGTGAGAAGTACTATTTAATGGATTATGTACTTAATCCTATTCCTACTACTTGCTAAACTGTAATTCATGCTTTCCACTAGAATGTTTGTATCAAATACCTCCCTATTCAGATTGATTTCTTTTAATGTCATATATTATTATACTATATGCCCCAGAGATTGGAACAAAATACTTCTGCAAATAACACATGAAAGATGAGGGTAAGGGGTGGGAGAATAAATACAGACTCTGAAATGTTTTGCTTTTTAGAACTCAAATTACCCATTCTGGTTTGTTTTTTTTTTTAATGTTTTTTCCTTCTTAGTTGCAGGGAGAATTATTTGTCATTTTTCTTTCTCTTTTTATAGCTCTTGGGTTTAAAATGTATATGTACGTAACAATCATATATACATATCTGTATATTGTATTAAATGACTCTGTTTTTTCTCTCAGAGAACACTGAAGTCTCTTTTCCCCTGGAAAACTAGTTGTGTTACGTGCTCCCAGCTCTGTCACAGACCAGGCCTTGTAAGGGTTCTCCTCTTATGTGTTTGAGGCTTCCTAGGTACAATAAATTCATTCGTGAAACGAGGTTGCTTTCCTGACTCAGTTAAAAATCACTGTGCACCCCTTATCTGTTAAAATGATAGAAGCAGCAAATTGACTTGAATTAACTGTTCTAAAAAGAGTGGAGTGGAAATCAGAGATTGAGTTTGGGTGGAAATTAAGCAGCTGAGAGATGAAGGTGCCAGGATTTTTATTTCAATGTGGTACAACAAGATTCTGTCGGTAAAGCACATCATTAGAATATTGAGTTTAGAACTGCTAATTTTTCCTTTAAAATGAGCATACAGTCATGTGTTTCATGGACCATGATAAATTGCCATTGTGTTGTCATTGAGTTTGTTTTGCTTTTTTTCAGTACTGGTTTGGCAGTCGTTCTGCATTTTCTCTTTTCCTTTTTCTCCCCCTCTGATCTTCCATGTCTTTCATAGATTCCCTAACCAAAACCAGTCCAAAGAATGTTATTGATTTCATACAGTCTGAGGTTTAACATCTTTACCATTTTCTTGCTTACAGTGGCAAGACATTTACAGATGGTTCTTGGTTCCTATAAAGTACATAACAGTATTTCCTTTGTGGCAGATGGATTCAAGACTTTTAGTTCTCAATAAATGTAGGTTTACAATACATAACTTTACAGGATTTGTGTTGTATATAACAGGTTTGAACATATTATCTCAGAATTCATCTGCATGGCATTTTCAGCTTGTTCAGGGTCCATGCCAGTTTTTTTAAGTAATAGGGGAAGTGCTGTGATTGATAGCAACAGCTCAAGGCGTGATTTTGAATAGAAACAAAGGGTTTAGAACAGAAGGTGTCAAATTAAACTTTGTCAGTTTGAAAAGTAGGAACATCCTGAAAGTTTTACTTATTTATTTACATGTGGCTACTGTTTATATTTTGCCCTCTTTATATTCAGCGTAATGTTGCTTGGCAAATTTACTACATTTAAAGTTTAGGTTGTTCCTTGTGCCATTTTAGTTTTCTGAGAATAGATCATTCTTATTATTTTAAGGCTGTTAGTCTCCTGTCTTTTCTACTGTTCAGAACAGTTGTGATCTAATTTTAATTGTCAGAGCAATTCCCTACCCCCGCCTAGGGTCTTATGATATTTTAAGTCCCAGAGACCTGGCTTAAAAGGTAATTATGTTCACATTTTGCAACAAAGTGCAGCACCTTATTCACCTCCTCCACCCAGTAAATCTATGCATGTATCATTTAAAAAAACCAATCTAGTATATAGGGAAATCATTATTTTTATTTGTTACATATTACCAGTATTCTGACATATCGTTGTCTTTATTTGCCCTAACAATATGGCTTATGGAGAAGCGACCTAGGAAAAGGTATTGGGGAATTGGAAAGCATTTGGTTTTTTTCGTCACTTTCTGCAAAACATAGATCAGATTACTGTCATCATTAATAGAGTCTCGATCGATAGGATTTGAGGGCGTCAGAATATTCCGACGTGTTTAAATGGTATCATAATAAATTGATCTTCTTTTTGCCAGTGTGAATTGGGAATGAGCCAGTTGATTTCTCTGCTGACAAAGAACTAGCCTGTCAGAATATCTGTTTTCCGTTATTTGTTGAGGGCGACGCACAGCACACCGCTCCTCCCCCCATTTTTGTTTTTTGGAATACCCTTGTAGAACTAACAGTTCCCAGCTGCATGCACTGTTAAATATTTTTCTAAGAAGCATCTGATTTCAGTCTCTTAAAATCATCACATCTCTTGAAAGGCTAGCGGAGACATGCTTCAGATTTATAATTCATCACATTATTTTTAGATAAGGAATTAGAAGTATTATTTAAGGGCAGAGGTTAATAGCAAACTACTGGAAATGTTATGTTAGTCATGCGCAATTAATAAAAATAAGAATCCGTCTCATAAGTATAGAGACAAAGAAGTGACAATAAGAGCAAAATATTTGTTGAATGAGTCAGGGCTCTTTTTCTGAAATATTTGTGAAACCAGCATGAGTGTGATTGTTTAGGAATTAACTATCATTATTAGCCGTTTTAAAAGAACTAATGATTTTCTTTTCCAAAGAACATCTGTGATCCACATGTTTGTTTTTTGTTCACATATATGCAAGTGCTAACTGATCTCTGTGTTACTTTTAAAAGTTTCTAAAAGGATTCGAGAAATTATTGAAGTTCTTCAGCTTTCTCTGAGAAGATTTTCTTACATGAATCGTTCTTAATTTAACTTTTAGCAATTTTTAGTTACAAGCATTTATTGCTAAAAAAAAAAAAAAAAGACATGCTCAATGTTAAGTACTTATTGCAATAGTATAATTCTAGCTAAGTAAAGGAAAAAAAAAACTGTTCTGTTCTTGATGAACCTTCTAACATCTCTTGAATGGTAAATAAAATTGTAGCAATTTGCTGTGTTTAGGCATGACGGCCTGTCAATTGCCATAGCTGAAGAATGGAGACAGGGGTTGGGGGGGGTGATCTTAACCATAGTTAATATTCAAGCCTTCAGGAAGACAGATCTAAAACCTGCCCTGCATCAAAACATAGAGGTAAAGTGTAAAGAAATAGCTTAGATGTAGGAAAATATAAAATATTTTCATGGCTGAATCGAGAGAGCAAATATTTGTCAGTAAGAGCTAAATAAATATCTCTGGGGCACCATATGCAAGTGGGTCTCAAATATTTCAAATACTCAAATACAGTTTTGTAGTTAATGTTCTATTCACATAAATAGAGCTAAAATGTGACATGTCACCATATGATTCCAGAAAGAAGCATAGAAGTGCCATGGTTAGAAGAGAAGCACGTTCAGTGACACTGTCATCACAATTACTTTTATTTTTTATTGAGCTAATATTCTTTCAGGTAAATCTTCAGTTTACTGTCTGTTCTCTTAGCCTGGAGTTATGCATTCAGTAGCATCAAATGAGTGCATGATTACATGACGGTCTGTAGGTTAATTATTTGTTTAATTAAACAGCGTGTTGAATGGAGAATCAAAGGCCTCTTAGTTAGGGTTAAGGCTAGTAGATGTCATGAGGGTTAGCAGCTGTCACCCTTGACTGGGTGGTAGGTGTGCCTTGGGAAGCTAGTGTTATCAGTCTCCATCTTTCCTTTTAAAATGTTTCAAATAGGCCATTTAAGGGAGAATAGGCCTTGCTTCTTCCCACAGTTAGAAGAGAATTTCTCCAGTGGTTCAGTTTGAGAAGGAAAGGAAAGGCACACCATTTTCTGATGTCACCCAGAAGTAACAACAACAAAAAAGCAACTCCCTTTGGCCAGTTCTAAAAATCAGCTACTAAACTGTACTCTTTCTCTTCCCATCCAACTAATTTACTTAGAATTTCCAAGAAACCCCTTTGTCTTAGGTCGAGTTCCCTAAAACAGAGGCTAAGGTAAGGAATCAGGGACTCATGATTTGGTGGTGAGGGACCCGGCCAGCATTCAGGAGGACAAGAAAGTGGAAGGGGTCAGGAAAGAATGTGGTCTCAGGTAAAGTCCGTATTGATGGGGAAAGGCAATAAGAAGGTTGGGGAGGGCCATCTCTGGCCATCTCTGAAGGGTAGAATGAGTCATCACTGTGGGGCAAGAGGGTGGGTCAGCCAGTCACTGGCCACCCCAGGGTGAAGGGGCTAGTGAGGGGTGGAGTAAGCATCCGGGCATCTCCAGGAGCGATGGCTCCAAGACATTTGTCCAGAAAAGAGTATGGTTGTAGGCCGACAACAGGCAGCACGGCAGCTGGGGCTGGTTGCCTTGGCTGGTGAAGGGGGTGTGGGTGGGACCTCTTCCCTCTTTCTGTCCACCCCATTGCAATCCACCCCATTGCTTAGTGTCCATCATGGCGGCCAAGATAAAGAAGGTTTGAGATGATGATTAGAGAATGTGAGACATGAGAATGTGAGACAGCGTACTCTCTTGGACCACTCGGTTCTTGAGAATCTGAGGATCAGAAACTGGGCCTTAGGAGGCATCAGAGAGGTTCAGGTTTTGGCATTCGTTGGACATTTCCTTGTCTCTTAGCCCAGGAATTCTATTAAAATGCTCACTTGATGAACCATGTGTGTACATAGCAGCAGGCAGGACTCCGAGGTGTCTTTCTGGAAAGTTCTGTCTTGGAGAATTCTTCTAATGCTCATTCTAAATACAGTGCCTTACCTTGGACGACATTCTTGCTCACATAACTGCACACGTCCTTTCTCTCTCTTTCCTACACACTCACACACACACACATGTTCACACAGAGTTGCCTTTCTAATACAAAAATTATAAACTTAGGGAGTCCTTTTAGAAAACAAAATTATTCTAAAAGCCTGTCCTAGCCCTTCTTAAATACCTTCAGAACCTCAGATGGCCACTCATCAGACAGGAAGCACACTCAGCCTTGCTTTTCTCCTCTGACACATTCTGCAGACTCCATGGTAAATGGGTCTTGCCCTTGGAGCCTGAAAAATAGGACCCTCCTTTAAGATGCAAATCTGAACGTGTATTAGAAACAGAGCCCGCTTCTGCGATAGCCACGGCTATTCTCTCTGAACAGGTTAAAAAAAAATTTTTTTAACAGATTGGGGTGTTTGTATTTTATTTTATTTTTATTAATTATTTTTATTTGCGTTGGGTCTTCGTTGCTGCACGTGGGCTTTCTCTAGTTGCGGCGAGTGGGGTACTCTTTGTTGCGGTGCTCGGGCTTCTCATCACGGTGGCTTCTCTTGTGGAGCACGGGCTCTAGGTGCGCGGGCTTCAGTAGTCGTGGCGCACGGGCTTAGTTGCTCCGCGGCATGTGAGATCTTCCAGGGCTCTAACCCGTGTCCCCTGCATTGGCAGGCGGATTCTTAACCACTGTGCCACCAGGGAAAGTCCTGGAGTGTTTTTAGCTTGTGAAAAAAGTTAACTTCACAGGGTCCTTCCTTTTTAGCTCCTAATGGAAAATGTCAGCCGACCCCCCTTCACCTCCCCCTGCCATCAGCCTGAACTGACCTGTTATGCCCTTGTCTCTAAGGGGTGGCTGTGTGAGCTATTACGCTGGAAAGAAGATCCTTCTCCAGAAAACAGGACCCTGTGGGAGAACCTCTCCATGATCCGAAGGTTCCTCAGTCTCCCT
Organism: Tursiops truncatus; assembly: GCF_011762595.2. NCBI lineage: Eukaryota > Metazoa > Chordata > Mammalia > Artiodactyla > Delphinidae > Tursiops > Tursiops truncatus. Next base: position 8,431,220 of record NC_047037.1, read on the forward strand.
CAGCCTGAACGTGATGCCATTTATGAACAGGAGAGCAACGCGGTGCATCACCATGGCGACCGGCCGCCCCACATCATCCACGTGCCCGCAGAGCAGATTCAGGTTCGTTTACCTTGGCCAATTCAATATAACACTCAGTAAATAGAGGTTTAAACTTAGCAGGGAAACGAGCATTTCTCTTCTTTCCACCAGTCTAAACATAGGCTTCTGAGCAAGAGATAACAATACACTGCCATCTCACTCAGGGGGAGAAAAGGAAAACGAACACACGTTTTCCAACATGTGTATTGTGTTCCTCTCCTTTCATCTCCCCTCCCCCAAAGCGATGGAACCCCCTTCTACACTTATTTGGCAAGTCTGTCTTTGTTAGAATTGGGTGGTTTTGTTGTGTGAGAGCTTAAGAATTTTGTTGTCGCTTTTGAAAAAATCAGAATTTTTAGAACGCCACCTCTTTTTTAATGAGTACCAATACTGTCCCCGAGGAAAGGCATGACTGCTGTTTCTGTACAGGAAGTTAATTGGATCACAACTGTATACCTTGGATTCTGTCCAAAAGAGAGGAGGGGAGGGAAACTAAATTGGCTTCTGGCTTCTGACTCCCTGGCCCTGCCTTCACTTTGTAGCTCTATCCTCACAGCCTTAGGGAGCACAGGTTAGGGGTGAGTCACGTTTGTCTGTCTTTCCTTTAGAGCCCCTCTCCCAAGACCCCTGGGAAAGGAGAGTCTAGAGGCGTTTTCTTGCCAGGCCTGCCAACCCCTGCACCGTGGCGCATTGCTGCTCCGCAGGTGAGCCAGGCACAAGTTAACCTATGCCAGCAAGAGAGGGACACACAGAGAGGGTGGTGCCAAGACCTGCTCTCTTGGTCAGGATGCTCAACCTTGCAAAGGCCGTGCTAACCGTGGCATTGGCCGAAGATCCCTGTGCCGGCAGAGTCAGCCTCGGGCTCAGCTTGTCACATCCCGCGACCTGTCTCCACTCATCCACTGAGTGGATCCACTAAATTCATCCCCAGTGAATTCAGATTGGGAAGCTCTGGGTCCAGGTCGTTGTTGGCCTCCGTTGCTTAGGAAGTGTGTTGAAATTGAACTTGAGCTGTACAAATTATTTGTGTTAAATCTAAGGGGACGCTTTTAGCTTTCCCCTTTCAGGGAAAATGCCATTGCCTTCCATAGTCCTAAAATTCTATGCTCTCTTTGTTGAATCACCTGTATATTATTTCTTGGTATTGCTATTGGGGGGGAGGGGCCGCGGGAAGGGGAGGAATACACACACATACACATATGTACACAATAATAGCGTTATGCATCCACTAAGGGAAAAAAACCTTTGACTATAAAAGTTAAATTGAAAAAGAGAATCCCTTAGGATATCAAGCACTAAAATAATCGTGAAAGCCTGAAAAACTTACTGTTTAGCAAAAACAAAAACAAAAAAGATATGTGTTAAGTTAAAAAAATAGTACTTGTTTGAAAATGTAAATTGTTTTTAATAAAATTGCTTCTTAGGAGGATTAAGGAAATGCCTAGGGCACAGTACAAATGTTCTAGAATTTGGGGCTTCCTCGGGTTGATTTGCTTTGCTAAGAATCTTGGATATGGAGTGTATATATTATGTGCATGTGTCACACGTTTGTTATGTATGATTGTGTATGGAAATTACAGCACATATACAGATACTAATTATGAAAAAGTGTATACACTAAATTTAAATCCTAATCACATATGAGTTTAGTATAGATAAAACAATTTGCTAGCCATTGTGGGATGGATGGAACCTTTATTTGTTGGTAAGAAAAAAACTTGCAGTGTCAGCCCAGTGCAATTTTGTAAGAAATCTGTGTGTCTGTTAGATTGAAACTGCCTAGTAGGACATTCACACGTGAGAATCTCAAAAACCCTTTGGATTCACAAGGGCTGTGCTGCAGAAGACCAGAGGCTTACCCATTTTATTTGCAACGAAAATAAGACTTTGTATGCGTATGCTTGCTCAACGTTTTACCCATCCAATGAAATGGGACAAAACACTCATTTCCTTCCCCACGTCTCCACAGCTCACCTTTCGAAAATGCCTTTGAAATCCTTACTTCCCAATCTTCATTTAAAATCTTTGTCAATTATTGATATCATAATTTGCTTTGCTGTCTTCGCCTCTGATGCGTATCCTTCTGGTGAAGTTTATGGCTCACATTTTCAGAGCGCCGAGTTCCGGCCACCGTGAGCTAGCCTAACCTCTGATGAGGAAGCCCAGGAGCCCCCCCAAGCCCTCTTAATTCCACCCTTTCTGGTGATCATTTTGATTTTCTTCCTAGTACTGTGGGCCATTTAGCTGGCTTGCCTTTCCGCCCAGGATCCCTGTCCCCGTCCCGGTCCAGGCCAGGTGCATGTGGGATCCCTGACCATGTGCTCGCTCGTTGGGAGGCCGCATGCGCAGTGGCCAAGAACGCCGCTGACCCTGTGCTTGTTTCTTTCCTGCAGCAGCCGCAGGCGCAGCCGCAGCCGGCGCCGCCCCCCGCGCAGGCGCAGGTGCAGCAGCCTCCGGCCGGGCCCCGGCTACCCCCGCGGCAGCCCACCGTGGCCGCGCCCGCCGAGGCGGAGGACGAGAGCCGGCAGAAGGTGCGGCCGCGGACCAAGATCTCGGTGGAGGCGCTGGGCATCCTGCAGAGTTTCATTCAGGACGTGGGCCTGTACCCGGACGAGGAGGCCATCCAGACTCTGTCCGCTCAGCTGGACCTGCCCAAGTACACCATCATCAAATTCTTTCAGAACCAGCGGTACTATCTCAAACATCACGGCAAGCTGAAGGACAACTCGGGCCTGGAGGTGGACGTGGCCGAGTACAAGGAAGAGGAGTTGCTTAAGGATTTGGAGGAGAGTGTCCAAGACAAAAATGCTAACACCCTTTTCTCGGTGAAACTAGAAGACGAGCTGGCGGTGGAAGGGAACACAGACATTAACGCCGACGTCAAAGACTGAGATGAGTCTTCTTTTCCTCCATCAGCACCAGTGAAATTGACTAACGACACGGAAGGTCCACCCTGTACTCGCTCAGCAAACCTTGTTGTCCATTGTTTGGCCAATGAATCTTCAGAAACTTGCACAAACAGGAAAGTCGAGAAAGGATGATACAGACTGCACTAAGCGTTTTGCTCTCTTTTACAAACTGCTTGGCAGCCCCAGGTGAAGCATCGGATTGTTTGGTATTAAAAATGAAAATTTGTGTTCACGGAACACACCCAGGTGTGTACCCCGTAAGCATGATACCAGTGATTTTTTTTTTTTAATTATTATTCTGGAGCCTCAAACAAGCATTATAACTTCTGTGATTATTATTTCCTTCCTTTAATTATTTCTGTAACACTTCACACTGATCTTTGGAAACTCGCCCCTCGTTTAAAAAAAAAAAAGAAAAAAAGAGTTTGTTACTCTATTGTATGTTACAAAAGAACTATAGACTGTGGAATGCAGTTTAAAGATGACATATGCCAACAAATGCCTTGTATTATATGGCACTGCCGTAATTCAAATTTGTTTTTATTTTGGAAATAAAAGTTCACTGTAATTTTTTTTTCATTCTCATTGTTACATGATTTTTTAAAAAATGAAAAGAAAATGTGAAACACAGTTTAGTCCTCATTATTTATTTGTAGATCCTGCAGCATCATGTTGTAATTAATTTTTTGGAAGTTTCCGTTAAATGTAAAATTGCTTCTCGTTACCATACTGATTCTTTTCTATTTATAAATGTATTTTGATGGGCAGTAAAACAAAGTGTCTTAAAAGTTTTAAATAGATAAAATGTGCTTTACACAGTTGCCTATAAAAAGTGCTCTATGTTATCCAAGCAATTCATACTATAAGCTTCACTCTTATTGTTGTATGCAATTTTTACTATCATGCAAATAAGCTTAGGTAAATAAAACTAATAGATCACCTTAGAAAATTATGCAATTAATGTGAAAATAATTGATGTTTGCAATGTGTCTTCCTTTGGTTTACAATCAATTTTAAAGCTACATCTGTATAAAATTTCTGTATAAAGGTGTTATTTCTTTTTTATGAGTTTATGGCTATGAAAACACCAGCTATTTTGTTACAGCTGGCTGTTTTTATAAGTGTATCACAATTTTCTTTATGCAGAAATGTTCTGATTAGGAGTGGTTATTGACTGTAACTACACAATTAAAATTGTTTGTATGGTATGACAATGGTAGGGTTTGTCTGCTTATGTGAAGTAACTTACAGAGTCCAAGACGGCCCTCTAAGTTAGAATGCATGTTAATACTTTCTTGATATTTTGCAGATCTGAAAAAGAGCAATTGAAAAGTCACTTGAAACACTGTATATTTAAATCACAAACACATGCTCACTTTTTAAGTTTAACAATGAAGACGATAGCCTGTTTTTGGTTAATATATTAAACAGAGATAGGAGGATGGTCAAAAGACTCGCCAACAAAGACATCAATTCAGTCTCTAGCAGATAGGTGCTTAGAATGGATTCATCTGCATTTACTTCACAATACTTCCATCATGGCGACACTTTTTTTAAGCTGATGTATGAATATTTTTAAAGGCCATTAATAGTAACATAAGTAGGGGAAAAAAATGGACCTTCTGTTTAAAAACTCCTTAGTAAGCAATGTATTTTTTTTTAAGTTGTAAATGGAATATAACTTAATAACTCTGAGCTTATTTGGTTGTGTATGTCATAACTATAAGACCTCCGTGAAGAAAATAAGAATAACATGCCTGGAATTGAAACACGCACTTCAAAATTCTTGCAACATGAAACTCAGTAAACTCCAAGATATAAAGTGAGGTGTGCTAATGGTCATGAAAAGGATTGGGGCCAGTGTTGCAGTTTTTGGTTATTTTTTTTTTTCACATTCACATTATCTTTTGCTTCTTTTTAAGATTTCCTACTTGTTAGCAGGTGTCTGTTTTCCTTTGCTTCTAAAATCACCCACTCTCTTCCTGCCTATCTTTTTCCCTGAGCCCTGATGAGCCCATCGGTGGGCAACTGGACTGCTTTAATGCTGAATTTAAGAAAATAAAGTGGGATGGCTGAAAACTCCCAATTCAGCTTTCAAAGTTACTATTTACTTTTGAAGCACAGCTGAACTACTTTAAAGGCACCTGGTTTGCTGTAAACTTAAAATTATATTGGAAAAGTTTTCAATTCTTTTCATTAAATGAGAGAACAACTTTTAAATATTCTTGCTTATTACTAGGGTTCAGAAAATCATTTAAGCAAAAGAAATTTGAGATAAAATAGAGAGTAGATAGTGTGTATTAAAAATAATAATTAAATAGAATAATCCTATCTTCTTTCTTTTCTCTGAGTTTAAAGGGAAAACCTAGAGCAGAGGGTAGTTTTTTGTTTTTTTTCTACACCAGCACAACACCTAATATAAGGTGTCACAGATTTAATAACATTTAGAAGGAGAATTTGGGTTGCAAATAGGATTTTCTCATTCCCAGTAACCTCCTAACTTCTTTGGAAATACATTTTCAATGAGTTGCTGAGTGTGTATAAGAAATCGACATGACAATACTAATAAAATTCTCACTTAGGCCCCTTAACTCAAGCAACATGATCTTGCTAATATGACTTTTTAAACCAAAAAAAGGAAAAACACATGTGTATAAACAATGACGGTCATGATGGAGTGAGCAAAATTGTTTTCAGGGAAGATGGCGCGTTTTGCAAGAGGTTTGTCGGGGTAACCTTCCACATGGCTCCCCGAACGTCATATACGGCTCATACCAGCCCCAGTGTTGCCAGAGACTATGGTAAAATTCCTTGAACAAACTTCACTGTGTCCATGTATTTCAGAGACTTTTAAAAGATGGGCATGACATAGCGCTTTGTGCTGTTAAGACCTTAGCAGAGTCAGGTAGTTTACGGGTAATATTCAACCTTGTGCATCTGAATCTGTCATGGATTCCTTCCCTCAGCACTTTGCCACTAATTTGTATTACACTCTGTGGCCATATAATACTTGCACATTATGCAAAAAATAATGTTGATAGTATCTCCTTGGCACATAATATGCAGAGTTGACACATAACATTTGAAAACCAAGGTAACTGATACGTGTGCCCTAGTTGCGTGGCACTACGTTACAAAGCCTGTACATATTATATATAAAATGTGTATTGATTAACAATTAGTCCTAAGGAATTCTGAGCTTAAAAGAAGTGGTTTTTTTCTGCATTAGTGATATCTATATCTAACTGTGCTTATCTAAAATATATAGCTTGAGTAGAAAACATTTTCCATTTGTTCAAGATTGAATGAAAACGACAATCTCATACATTCCATTATTCAATTCTGCCCTATTCCATATTGTTATCATTGGCTGATATTAAGGTCCTTGACTGTCACGATATTATCAATAAAAGGTATTCTGCACTGCCTGGTGATATTTTCAAAAAAAAGCAATTAAAATGTGTATACCTACGCTATTATATAGCCAATGGAAATTGGACTATTGTGCTAAAGCAGGCCAGAATTTGCATGATAGTGTGAAAACCAATAGAGGTCCAAAAATACTAATCCTATCTAAAATATCAGAAGATACCGATACTGTAGTTAACCTTACAAATTAATACTTCTTACTTTTTAAGGGAGCATATCATGGATTCAGCATTTCTGAGACAATCCATTTAATGTAAATACTAAATACTTGCATGTCTTTCGACAAAGGCTAAATTACATCTGTTAACGTGCACATATTTGATGAAATATGAAGTACCCTCATTTAAGAAATGTGATAGAAAGTATATGTCCAGTATACTATTACCTGCTTAACAATACCACATGTTAAGTAAAAATAGTTTGGAATTCATGTTTAAATGATGAACAACATTTTAAGCCTTCCTTACATTACCCCTCTTATGTGGATCATACGTATTTCCAAGTTTAATTTTATCAAAATGATTCTACAAAAATGCCATTTTGGTTTCTTGCCCTGTATTAAGGTTGTATATTAAGTCACCTTCTTCTGTCAACTATTTCAACTGCTAATATCCCTCTTGTGATCAAAAGCACATGACTAGGGCCCTGTTCTCTCTGATACTAGTTGATGAGGTGGTGGGTGAGGAAAAACAGAGCAGTACATTATTTTTGTTGCCTTGCAAAGAAAATACAGAGAAACTCTAAAGTGACATTTTGCACTGAGTTAAATGGTGCCCATTATTTTTTTACTCCTAGTTGCATTTTTTTTTACTGTTATTGAATATTTGCATTTTATGGTATTCAAATAAGTTTTCATGACAGTGACAGTCTCTTTTCATGCCCTTATGCCCCCCCCCCCGCAAAGAAAGGATGTCCCATGGGCTGCTTTGATTTTTCACTCACAGAAGAACCATCAGTACCTGTTAAATGAGAACGCTGAGAAAGTTCAACTATTTAAGTGTGTGCATTAATTCACTGAGCCTGTGGCAATGTGCTACAAAATAAGCATTTGTTCAGCACACAAACCTGTCCAACAGCCTCTTTCACCTACTCCACCTTTGTTTCCAATTTTAATTTCCAAATATTTGTTCTACCAGATCTCATACCAAGTCTTTCTACCTTCTGAGGCCCCTCCCTAGCATGTCCCTCAAATATACTTAAAATGATAATAGCAACAACATTGGTAGAATGCTTCGTTTTACAAGGCACTGCCACACCATCTCTGTTCCACTATGAGTACTTAAGGCAGTCACAAGGGAGGGGAAAGTCAAATAGGGTAACTGATTTGTTCAGCTGTTAAGTGGCTATATTTGTTTCAAACCCAAGTCTTCTATCTACAAATTTCTATCTCTGTTTACTGCTTAATAAGAGCTTTCTCAAATGCAGAAAATATAGAAAAAATTAAATGCAATTCGATATTGTCAGAAATAGAGTGTAATGTATTTTACTAATAAGAAAAAGTCCATCACTAAGTAATTGAAATCAAGTGTATGAAATATTAACCCCAAAACTCTGCTGTGAAATCCATATACACCGATTTTTTTAAACATACATTTTATTATAGGAATTTCCGAATACACCCAAAAAAGTAGAGAGAATAGTATTTATAATGCACCCGCAAGGATTCATCACCCAGTTCAACCATTGTAACATTTTTCCGTTAATAAATACTTTGTGAAACTTGTTAAAATTTTGATGAAACGTATGAAAATATCGAAACTAGTCGATGGGTTTTGCCCATAATGACGTGACATCATCTTGCTTTTGCAAAGTAATGAATTTTCTGGTTTCTAAAGAAAATATTAAAATGAAGTTTTCCTCGGAGCTCTCTGAGAATTTTCAAAAAGCCAGTTTTAGAGAACTTTTGAGAATTCCACAAATATTTGTAACAAAAACAGAGAGGCAAACCAGCCGCTCTTTATTTATAAACAATACGTGCTTTCATATCACTGTTGAAACTAAAGTATATAATTTTCAGTTATGCATAATAAAATATGTAATTAAGCAACATTCCATGGTGGATTAAAGAATTAAAAGCTTCAGGTGCAGAAAAGAATTTGTTGGCATTTTCTTTTTCAAGGTGGTATTTTGAGATGTTACTTTTCATTTTCCTTTGACATCTTATACACAAATAAATAGACAGAAACAGGTGAGAAGCAGAGAAACAAAGAATTGGCTTTACTAAAAGGGACCTGAAAAACAGAGTGAGGTAGAGTATTTGCAATGTGCCCATGAAGGCAAAATTAAAAAGGACAGAAAAATCTTCTTAGCCTGGGGAGAAAAAAAAACTCTCTTAATAGGGGCATGTGCTCCAAGAAATAGAAATAACATACGAAGTTAACTGCATTTGGTAATTCCTATATTTCAAACTACATTAAATTAACACACACTCCAATTGATACAGTCCAGTAAGCTTATTTTTCAAATGAAGAACTGAATCTAATTAATAATTCTATGCTAGAAACACTGAAGTTCATAGAGGCGTTTGGCATGTATCCTATTTTTAAAAAAGGGTAATACATCAAATAAAATCAAACCACTCAAATGTCAGAATGTGTCAAGATGATTCTGAAAATAAATTATTCTACTGAACATCTAAGAAAAAAAATAACATAGAGGTGAAACTCTGCATCTAGCACCAGGAGAACTTTCTACCTAATATCGGCAGTTTTTCGTGCAATGCTTTAACTACAGTTACAGTCAGCCATATATGAACAAGTAAATTCAACATTTTTTTGTTTATATTACTCAAAGAAATATGCACTTGTGAGCAAATAAATGAATGAATGAGATCAGACCATTTAGAAGAAGTGTTGGGGTATGGTATGGAATGAGACCCGTATCCCATGGACAATCCTCTTGGTGGTGGGTTTTTTAAATTAATTAATATATTTTTTAATTGAAGTATAGTTGATTTACAATGTGTTAATTTCTGCTTTACAGCAAAGTGATTCAGTTATACATATATACATATATATACACATTATTTTATATATATATATTCTTTTCCCTTATGGTTTATCATAGGATATTGAATATAGCTCCCTGTGCTATACAGTAGGACCTTGTTGTTTATCCTTTCTATATATGAAAGCTTATATCTGCTAAACCCAACCTCCCACTCCATCCCTTCCCCAACCCACTCCCGCTCTGCAGCCGCCTATGTCCGTGAGTCTGTTTCTTGGTGGTGCATTTTATTTAAATTGATGTTTGTACAGAGGATTTGTTAGCCTTTAACATCTCATGGTCCTGCTGAAATATGGCATTGTTGTATTTGTTTGTGTGTGTTTTTATACCCCATCTTATTACAAAAAGAATTTGCTAAGACTCTCATATATACTACACTGACATAAGATAAAAAAGAAAAAAGAGAACAAAATTAATCCAAAATTTGGATAGAAAATAACACAAAATGAAAGGTATGTTTGACACACTGAAATACGTATCCTGAGAGCCTGTACAATTTATTAGAGTGGGCTACTAAAATTGTAACAGCTTTATTGAGGTATAATTGATATACAATAAACTATACATATGTAAAGTATACAATTTGATAAGTTTTGACATGTATGTCAAATACAAATATGACACAGATACACAACTGGGAACATAACACACCCAACATTCCAGTAGTTTCCTTGTGTGCTTTTGTAATATTCCCTCCCCCTCACCCCTCCCATCCTCATCTGTCACTGTCCCCATGAAACCACCGATTTGCTTTCTGTCACTATAGATCAGCTTGCCTATTCTAGAATTTTACACAAATAAGATAATTCAGAATGGACTCACTTTTTTCTGGCTTCTTTCACTAAGCATGATTATTTGAAGATTCATCCATGTTCATTCCATTTATTATTGTGAAATATAACCTTTTTCAGCTGTAGCACAGTTTGTTCATCCGTTAAGCATTTGATGGATATTTGGGTTGTTGCCAGTTTTTGACTGTTATGGATAAAGATGCTATGAGCATTTATATGCATACCCTTGTATAGACATATTTCATTTCTCTTGGGGAAATTCCTAGGAGTAAAGTAACTTCTCATATCATAGGTATTAGTTTAACTTTATAAGAAACTGAGAAACTATTTTCCAAAGGACTTTACTGTTTTACATTCCCAACAGCAGTGCATGAGAGTTCCTGTTGCTTCACATTCTTGTCATCACATGATATGGTCAGTGTTTTTAATTTTAAACATTCTCATAGGTGTGTTGTGATATCTTATCATGATTGTAAATTGCATTTCTGTAATGAATTGCATTTCTCTAATTGAATATCTTTTCATATGATTTGGGTATTCATATATCTTCCTTTAAGAAGTGTCTGTTCTTTTACCCATTCTTATTGGGTTGTTTGTTTTCTTATTATTGAGTTTTGAAGGTCCTTTATATATTATGGTTGCAAGTCATTTGTCAGATATATGATTTGCAAGTATTTCCTGTCAGTCTATGGCTTATATTTTCATTCTCTTAACAGTGTCCTTTAAACAACATAAAGAAGTTCTTGAATTTGGTGAAGTCCAATTTAACAAATTTTTTCTTTTGTAGGTCTTCCTTTCAGTGTTGTATGTAAGTAATATTTGCCTAATACAAGGTCACAAAACTTTTCTCCTATCTTTTCTTTTAGAAGTTTTGTAGTTTTAGGATTTACATTTAAATCCATGATCTATTTTGAGTTAATTTTTGTATATGATACAAAGTATTAATTTTTGCAGCAAAACTATTTTTTATTTTTTTTAAAAGATGTATTTCCAATTGCAACAGTACCATTTGTTGAAAAGACTATTCTTTCTCCATTGAATTGCCTTTACATCTTTGTCAAAAATCAGTTGGCCATATATGTGTGTGTCACTTCTGGACTTTCTATTTTGTTTTGTTGCTCTATCAAACTTTCCACCAAGACCACACTGTCTCTATTACTATAGCTCTACAATAGTCTACAGGTAATCTACATCTTCTAACTTTATTCTTCTTCAAAGTCAATTTGATGATTCCAGGTCTTTTCATTTTCCTGTGAATTTTAGGTTCAGTTTGTCAATTTCTACAAAAAATCATATGCTGGATTTCGATTGGAATTGCTTTAGCTCTATAGATCATTTGGGGAAGAATTGGCATTTTAACAACATTGACTCTTTAGACCCACAAACAGGATACAGCTCTTCATTTATGCAGGTCTTCTTTTATTTCTCTCAGCAATGTTTATAGTTTTCATTGTATAGTTCTAGCACATTTGTCAGATTTATCCCAAATAATTTTATATTTTTTATTTCATTGCGTATGATGTTCTTTAAAGTTTTGACTTCCAATTATTTATTCCTGGTATAGAGAAACACAATTGATTTTTTGTATATTGATCTTTTATCCTGCAACCTAGCCTAAACTCAATAGCTTTTTAATAGATTCCGTCAGATTTTCTACATAGACCATACTATTGTCTACAAATAAAGACAGTAGTAGCTGTAGTTTTTGCCTTGGCATTCACTGTTTTATCCTTACTTACCACAAGGGTGACAGCTTCAACACTCAACTCCTGAGTAGGTTGTCAGGCTATGCCACAAAATACCTTTTTTTTTTTTTGCGGTATGTGGGCCTCTCACTGTTGTGGCCTCTCCCGTTGCAGAGCACAGGCTCCAGACGCACAGGCTCAGCGGCCATGGCTCATGGGCTTAGACTGTTCCGCGGCATGTGGGATCCTCCCGGACCGGGGCACGAACCCGTGTTCCCCGCATCGGCAGGCGGACTCTCAACCACTGCGCCACCAGGGAAGCCCCACAAAATCCTATTTGACCAAAGTATAGTTGAGATGTGGAACAAGAGTAGGAGAAGGACTATGCCAAAAAATAACCCAAAGGGAAGAAAAGGAGATCTAGGAGAAGGAAGAGGAACACAGAAAGAGGAGGGTAAAGATGTTGGGGAGGAAATAGGAAGACTTTGGCTGGTAAGTGAGATTACTCAAAGGGAAAGTATATCTTCTGCATATTTCCATGTAATGAGTAGAAAGAAAATCAGGAACCACATGGCAAACTGACCTCTTTTAGTCATTCTAGAAACACTGCCTATTTTTAAGTTTGGGGCTTCTAATAAGTGCTCTAGTTTTGGATAAAGAAAATATTTTTATATATAATAGCAGAGGGGATCAAACAACAGAATCAATGCCCTAGATCAGTGTTTGGCAAACTATGATACGTGGGTCAAGTTTGTCCTGCTACCTGTATTGTAAATAAAGTTTTATTGGAACATAACAAGGCCCATTCTTTTATGTATTATCTCTGGCTGCTTTTGTGCTCAACAGTAGAATTAGAGTGGTTGGGAAAGAGACCACATGGCTCCCAAGCCTAAAATATTTACTCTCTGGCCCTTTGTAGACAATGTTTCTCACCCTCTGCCCTAGGACATTAAGCTGTGCCTAGGTTTACAAAGGTCAGGAATTAAAGCAACTTTCTGGACAACTTGTGTCAAAACAAAATAATCGTTTTAGTGTTTTTCAGAAGAGTTGGAGGCTATATTAACTAGAAAACTCTTTTTTTCTCAATTCCACATTTCACTTGATGTGTATGAAGAACCTAATTCTTTCCTTCTACTAATTATCTCATTGGGCTACACAAGAACACAAGACCAGAGATGCCACACCCTGTTACTCACCAGTAACTGTTCTATAAATTTAGAAAATTATTGACTAGAAATTTCACCCCTTCTTGATAAACTCAAGAAGTGTTAATATTCTTGGCAAAATTGTTTTTGTGCTAATTACCGTATCCATCTGCTCTGTGAGATGTATTAGACTGTGAGAATATTTGCTCTCTCCTGCAGTCCGTGCTTCCTGGCCCCGCAGAAAGCTAGACCTGTCTTATTTCCACCCTGAGAAAAGCACACCACTGACAACCGTTAACTTTTCCTTTGGGAGTCTGAGATTCAGTTGGCACTGCCCTTGGCTTGATGGCCCTTAGGGAAATCATTCTGTCTAGAGAGAGTTCTGTGGAAGGAAACCAATACAACAGGGGTTTAAATGACTTCTGCTTACATAGAGAACCCCCCCCCCATTTCAGAAAAGCTCCCATATTTCTATAGATCTGGTGGTTGGGTACCAGGTCTTGGAGAAATGTTCTACTCACCACTGGAGAACACACCCTGACCTCATCCCTCTTAACTCTTGGGCTCATGAAACCTGCAGAGACTGAGTAATGCTGTCGGTGTGTCTAGAGGAAAGAAGCCTCAGGTCCAAATCTGTCTGGACTGGACCCAATATTTTATTTATTTATTTATTTACCTATTTATTTATCTATTTATTTATTGCTAAAAAAAAAAACCCTGTCACAACAGCCTATGGGTTAGAAAAAATGGGGAGGAATTTAAGAAAGAAAAACTTAAACATTTATCCAAAAACAGCAACAAGCTCCTGCCATTACAGTGCTCCTCATGAACCTTATTGCAACACTATATTAGACATTTATCCCAGAACTTACATATATGCAGTTCAATGTCCTACAATGAAACAAACAACTTGATTTCACAGATCAAGTGTGAAAAGACACCTTTCTCTGCAAACCAACAGAAAAAATCTGAATAGAATTTCATTTAACAAAATTTTATACTCTCCTTACTATGGGCCAGATAGTGTGAGTATAAAATCACCATTGCCAGAGACGAAACCTAGAGCAGGAGTTTCCACATGCTTGTCTCTCCATGGGTACTTATGTAAAATTGAGTTTCCATTGGACCAGAGGGAGTTGAGAAAAATGAAAAAAAAAAAAGAAAATGGAGGTAAAATTTTTTATAATGCTATATTATACATTTTAAAGAACTGCAACTTCTGAGATGTTTTGTTTCTTGGTGGTAAAACATCTCTTTGGTGAAAAAAATGGTGATAAATTATGAGAGGACCCATCTTTTTTTTACTGTCTTTGATTTTTACCATCTTGGTGTCATGCAATGAATAGAAAGCAATCTTATTGAGACTACGTTTTAAAATCCAATTCATTTTCTTTTGTTTTACGTATCCATGAAATCCAAAACCTAAGAACCTTTGAATTTAATCAGAAGTTCTCAAATCTTTTGGTCTCAGGATTTCTTTATACTTGTAAAAGTTATTGAGACTTCCACTTCCATGAAAATAGAGTAGACACACTTTTTCTTATTCCTCATGCTGTGTACAACTAAAACCCCTGGACATTATATATAAAACAAACACTGAAAGACTTCAAAAGATGGCAGGAAGGCAGATCAGCTAGAGACCTCACGATCCAAGGAAAAACATAGTGACAAGTTCCCCAAGTTTCTTTTTTGCCTCGTACATCCCAAACTTGGAGTTGAAGAAGCCAGCAACCCAGAAATGCCAATGGACACAAACCAAAGAAATCCCTAAAAGCCTGCCTTCTCCAGACAAAGAAAAAGAAAAGGGGCAGTCTAGCAAGACAGAAAACTTTTAGGCAATAACTGACTTACTCCAGACATACAACACAGAAAACACTGTGCCCTACCCCTACCCAGGCCAGCAAAGCTGAATGGAGAGTCTAGATTTCCACTCTCAAGAGACTGTAACAATTGCCCCAGCCTCCCCAGGGGGGTGGTGTCAGAATTGGTCAAGAGGACAGTCAAGAATTTCATCACTGCCCAATGGTGACAAGACCATTCCACACCCCAAAATCGCATCATGGAGGCCACTTAAGGAACAATAACAAGGTACTCCTACTTCTCCCAGCCAGGGAGAAATTCCTGGAGTCCTACTAGGGAGCTGGAACTCCCCATCCTCGATGATGAGAACACATACAGATGTCAATAAAAGCCAAGTAGGGAAGCAGTCTTAGTGCATTCTCTCTATTTAATGTTCTATTTGTCATGTTTTCTTTTTATGAAACTACATTTTAAAATCTATCCAACAAATATGTATTGAATAACTACTGTTTTATTTTGGATTCCCACGAAAGCAGATGCTAGGACTTAGACTTGGTTTCCAGCAGTGTATTTTGGGAGAAGGAGCTGTCAAAGTGAGACACGGGAGGGGGAAAACCCAGTGGAGTGTGTGTTAACCAGTGGATTAACAAGGAGAACAACTAGGAATGAGTCCCATTAGAAACTCAGAGGAACCATGTAGAATGAAGCTCAGGATTGTCCCCTGAGTGATGGGAAGGCTGAGGTAGTTATCCACTGATTTCCACCTCTCACTGGTGCTAAGTTGCATTTGGGTCTGTTTAATCTCCATCACTATGGTAGTTATTCTTAACATAATTTTATTGGCAAAGTGTCTTCAAACACAGCAGGAAATTCCAGGACTACTAGTAACGTGTTTGGGGGGGAACAGGCTAACTTGAACATATTCCAGAGAGCTACTTACCTGGGAACATAAATAAACCACATATTGATTACAGCCATGGCTTTCATAACGTGGTCCAGAGAGGAATGCCGCTCTGAGTGCTTTCAGGAGAGTCATTCACAGTGAAATTTAAGAGCAATGGATTGGGATACCCCAGCTCCTGACATGAGATTCTGTTAACAGGGAAAGTATGGCACATTCGAGAAAGATTTTTTTTTTTCGTTCTTGAAAACTCCATATTAGAGGCTACTAATATGCATATCAAAGCCCCAACCCTGCATACCATTATATCTTCCAGGACATCTTATTACCTGTGAAAAAAAATCATGAATAGAAAAGCCTGAAATGAGGAAAATACTACCATAACATAGAGAAATATTTCTCTCTAGGAAACCCATCTCAAACCTTTATTTCTGAGAATGTTTCATGGTTGCTTAACTGTTTGTAAAATCTTACCCAAATATGACGTTCCCTTTCCTACTGGCTGGAATAGATAAGGTACAGGCAGGGTGGAATGGAAATTCTATTCACAAACCAAAGTACACTATCCGCATGACTCCCCAAACAATAAACTTCTAATGTATGAAATATTTCTTTCAAATTGTTCAACTGAAGATAAATATACAAAAGAAGTTCACTTTCATTACAAACATATGCTGGAAAAGTATCTTTACCAATGTTACTGAGGCATCATATTGATCTGATTTTAATCTATTCCAGTGAACATTTCCATATTTAGAACATTTGTTTCACTCAAATAGAAATTGCTGATTAGATGACAATGCAAGAAACTAAGGAGAGCTAAATTTGAGAAAATCAAAATTATACAAAGTATATCTTCAGATGTAATAGAATTAAACTAGAAATAGCTAACAGAAATATAATAGGAAAATCTCCAAACACTAACAAATTAAACAATATACTTCTAAATAATCCATGGGTCAATGAGGAAGTAGCAAAGGATATTAGAAAATATTATGAAGTGACCAAAAATTCAAATATAACATGTCAAAACTTGTAGAAGCAGCTAAAGCAATGCTTAGAAGGAAATTTATAGCATGAAATGCTTATATTTTAAAAGAAAGAAAGTCTGAAAGAAATAGCTTGAGTTACCACCTTTAGAAACTAAAAAAAGAAGAGAAAAATGAACCCAACTGAGTAGAAGGAAGAAAACAATAAGAAGCAGAAAGCAAAACAGAAAAGCAATAGATGAAATAAATAAAACCAAAACCTGAATCTTTAAAAATATCAATAAAATATTTTTAAGTCTAGCAAGAATGACAAAGAAAAAAAGACACAAATTACCCATATCAGGAATAAAGGAGATGATATCACTACAGACACAGCAGGTAAAAGGATAATAAAGAAATACTATGAACAACTCTGTGCACATAAATCCTACAACCAAGGTGAAATGGACCAATTCCTCAAAATTGACAAACTGCTAAAGCTCACCCATGATGAAGTAGATAACATAAACAGTCCTATAATTATTAAAGAAAATGAATTCAGACTTTAAAAAAAATTATAAAAAGAAATCTGCAGGCCCAGGTGATTTCACTGATAAATTCAACCAAGCATTAAATAATACTAAATTTACACAATCACTTCCACAAAATAGTAGAGGGGGAGATACTTCTCAACTCAATTTATGAAGCTAGCTTTATCTCATACAAAACAAAGACATTAAAAGAAAACTACACACAAATATCTCCCAAGAACATAGACAAAAAAATCCTCAAAAAATAGCAAATTGAGCCCCGCATTATGTAGAAAGAATAATGTATCATGAAGAAGCAGAGTTTATCCAGAGATTGCAAAACTGCTTCAAAATGTGGAAATCAATCAATGCAATCCACTACATTAACAAAGTAAAGAGGGAACCCACATGGTCTTATCAATATGCAGAAAAATTTTGAAAAAATCCTACTCTTAGCAAACTACTAATAGAAAGTAACTTCCACAATTTGATAAGGGGCCTCTACCAAAAAATCTAAAACTAATATCATTCTTAATATTGAAAGGATGAATGCTTTCCCCCTACTATCAGGAAAAGGCAAGGATGTCCTTTCTCATCACCCTTATTTTTTGCAATAAGGCAAGAAAAAGAAATAAAAGCCATAGAATTTAGAAAAAGAGAGATTAAACTGTCCCTGCTTGCAAATAACATAATATTTGAATGTAGAAAATTCCAAGGAATCTACCAAAAACCTCCTAGAAATAATAAATGAGCTTAGCAAGGCCACAGGAACTAAGGTGAACAAATAAAAATCCAATTTCTGTAAACAGGCAATCCAATATTGGAAAAAGAAATTTTAGAAAGCAAGATCATTCACAGCAGTGTTAAATAGATGAGGTGATCTGGGACTTTCTCTTGGCCAGTACAGTCAGACACAATCTGAACAGAAGACATTGATGGGATAAACTTCTGCTTTGCTTCCTTTTTCCTTTTTTTCAGACAGTCTATACCTGTTCTTTGAAGGCAGACACTTTTGGGGGAGCTGAGAAAGCTCAGTGAATAATGTAAAACAGAAGAAACAAAGATTTAGAGAGCCTTCGCTGGCTTTTTACAAGCTGGTACTAGGGCTTCCCTGGTGGTGCAGTGGTTGAGAGTCCGCCTGCCGATACCAGGGACACAGGTTCGTGCCCCGGTCCAGGAAGATCCCACATGCCACGGAGCAGCTGGGCCCGTGAGCCATGGCCGCTGAGCCTGTGTGTCCAGAGCCTGCGCTCTGCAACGGGAGAGGCCACAGCAGTGAGCGGCCCATGTACCGCAAAAAAAAAAAAAAAAAAAAAAAAGCTGGTACCAAATGGTCCAGCTATCTCACTCCTAGATATTCACCCAAGAGAAATGAAAGCATTATTCACATAAAGACTTGTGAACAAATGTTCACAGCTGTTTTATTCATAATTGTCCTAAGCTTTAAACAACCTAAATGGCTGTCAATTGGTGAACGGACAAAAAAAATCGTGCCACATCCATACTATGGAATACTACTCAGAAATAAGAAGGAATGAATTACTGATATATACTACAGGGTGAATGAATTGCAAAAACATACTGAATGAAAGAAGCCAGACACAAAAGAGTATATATCATTTGATTCCATTTATATGTAATTCTACAACAGGAAAAATCAATATACAGTAACAGAAAACAGATTAGTGGTTACCTGAGGCAGCGGGTTTGGGGGATTGAGTATAATGGGGCATAAGGGGTGAGGGACGTGTTCTATCAACTGTGCTTCCTAGGTAAATAAATTTGTCAAAACTTATTGAAATTGATCTACTTCAAATGGGTGATTTTTAACATAGGTAAATTATATCTTATTACTGTTGACTAAAAAGCAAATGGACAACCACTTTTCTTTACTGTTTTCTACCAGCCTTAGGGTTTTCTTCCTTTCTTTCCTCCTTTCTTTCTTTCTTTCTTTCTTTCTTTCTTTCTTTCTTTCTTTCTTTCTTTCTTTCTTTCTTTCTTTCTTTCTTTCTTTCTTCCTTCCTTCCTTCCTTCTCTCCTTCCTTCCTTCCTTCCTTTCTTCCTCTTCTCTATCTCTTTTTTCTTTTCTCTTTTTCTCAACTCAAAACCCCCTCAAACTGCAGGTGGTTCCACTCATCTTGCAATAATAAAGAAACCAATACCCTCTGGTCAACAAGCCCCACCTGGAATATGAAAAGGATCTGACAGCTGGCTGCAACTATTTGGAGTCAGGTATGATGAAAACATATGCAGTCAGCTGGTTGAAAGCATGAATCAGATCTGTTCATGTATTTCTAAAACAAGCTCAAGTTCAGTTAAAAAATGGTGGAGAGATTCCCAGCAGTGATACTGCTGGCAGAAGGCAAAGCTCTTAATATCCAAAGACTGCAGGGGAAGAGGAATGTTTTGGAAGCAAAGGTAGTTATTGCCTATGACAATGATACTGATTGAACCATCCTAATAGAAAAAACTAAGAAAGATAGCACTTCCTCTTAATATCAGATTTGGCCTCACCACCAGGATGAAAAGAAACGAGAGGGAGAATTTCTCTTCCGGGACACTAAGGCCATAAGTATGACTTTTTAGCTTTTGCTTTATATGGTTCCAATGTTTGAAATCTAATTTCTATCTTAACATGAATTTTATTTAGATCAATGAGGAATTGTTCCTTGAGAGAAGAAAACCTCTGCTTGGTTCATTAGGATAATAGTCCTCCTTTATTTATTTTTAACCATAGATATCAGGACACTTCCAAAGGACAATACATGGAACAGCTAAAACTGCAATCAAAGAAATTTTTTGGCATCACTGAAAACAGAAATTTAACTAATGTAAACTTTTTCCATTTTTCAACAAGTTTTATTTGAAGGAACATTCTAAACCCCATTTCTCCATCTAAAGTTCAGTAGCAGAGAGGAACCAGTAAGATTGTATCAGCACATCCAGGTGAATGCACAAATCAACTTGGCCTTGACAGACAGGACTGGTTATGAATGTGGGTCATGATGATAAGGTCAGGAGTGTTCTTTTCTAGTTCAGTGGACAAAGCCACATAGTGGTTGAATGGTTTGGCTAAACGTCCCAAGGGAGTAGGCACAAGGGATACATACAAGTGTGTGTGCGATTGTTTCCTGCTCTCACAGGCTAATGACTACTTCTTGAAGCAACAGTCACTGAAATGTGACTGGAAATGTCCATTTATTTATGGTAGCTACACCCCACTAAGAAGAGCCAAAAGATTGATAATCAAAGAATGACCTAAAAAGAACAGAATGACACTAGCAGATGACATTAGCAGCATGATACTATTTCCTAGAAAAAGAGAGAACATTTTCATTTTTGTGCAAAAATTATTTTTTAATTACAAAAACATATTGACAAAAAAAGTGATTTTGAAATATAAAAGCCTAATGTTATCACCTTAATAGGACTGTTATCAATTTTGTGCATTTCCTTACTATTGGTCCATAAGAATGAAGATGTCTTCCTTTTATTAAAGTCTAGCGTACTTATAATTTTGTTTTATGATTTTGTCATTTAGCAATAATTTTCATGAAGTCTAGAAATATTATTTTTAAAGGATTTTCTTAGCTGGAAACAGGCATATGGATCATTTAATCTAGGCTTTCCTAATGTGCTTTATCTGGATTTTAATAGGTGGTAACCTGAAAAAGGATTCCATGATTAAATAAGTTGGCTGACTTCTGATGATGGCCACATAGACTTGAGAAATGGCTGTTGATATGACATATTTTTAAACCTGTGTGGATTATAGGCCCCTTTTGAAAAGCAGCAACTCATAGGATTTGTGTTTCCCATAAT